>NC_090817.1:92423738-92723738 GCF_000390325.3 Nicotiana tomentosiformis | reverse complement strand
ATTGCTATCTACTTAAAGGGCTGCAAGTGGACCGGGGTCGAGCGAAATGGTACAAAAAGTGGGCTATCTCAGCTGGCCCATTAATGTATGGCCCATTTTGTTCGTTTCAATTCTTCTAGTTTCTAGTTTGGTTGCAATTTTCTAGTTTTTCTGAACATTAGATAGGACTAATGGGAAGCAAAACATATTTGCTTTATTATTTTTATAATAACACGAAATGATAAAAAAATTAACATGAAAAGATTGTTATAATTTTGACGCTTAACTCTTATTTTTAGAATCAACTGTTCTATACACTTTATCTCTTAATTATTATTTTCTCTATGTGTTCATAACCGAGCTACATTGCACATGACATAAGCACATGAACTTAACAAGAAACATTGTCCAAGATTAATGTAGGTAATGTAATCTCTATATATTGCTCCTAATTTGGAGAGGAATTTTTTGTTAGATCAATTCAAAATCATGCTCAAATAGAAACATCAATCCAAAATAGAACCAATCTCATGTGTAGAAGACGTGACCATGGCACGACGTCGGCCGTGGCGGTTTGGTCAAACTTTTGCAACAAAAGTTTGCAAAATATGCTTGGATATTTTTTTAAAAAGGTTCGAATCTGGTTAATTATGCTTATCTTATGTGGATAAATAAAAAAAAATGAGTGATTTGCTTTGATTACATAATTGTGATTGTATATTGAAACACATTGTACGATCATACCGATTATCTTCTCTTCACTTTTCATTATTTTCGTATGAGATTCCGTACAATAATCGTAATCGTACAAAGCTTGAATTAAAACAAACGCAAAAAATACTTTTAGGCACCTTTCTTACTTTTAGTTGTTATTTTTTAATTTTTATTTTGTGAAAACTTCTTTAAAACAAAACTTACATGTTTTGTACCTCGAAAAATTATTCAAAAAATTCTCCAAAAACCAAAATAAAGGGTTGCCAAAGTTGAACCGGTCTAATGGATAGTAGTATTTTAGAATATATTTTTATTATTAGAATAAACTATAAGCAATCATCGCATTTCTCTACGTTCCGATTTCTCTTCCGAAGGAGCAGAGCTTGAAATCCCCTGAGACAGCAATGGAGACAGCAGCCAGAAGAAGCAGAGGCGGCCTATTTGAAGGGCTTTACAGAGTGCTTATGCGCCGCAACTCTGTTTATGTCACCTTCGTCATCGCTGGCGCTTTCCTTGGTGAACGGGTCCGTCTTCTTCCTTTTATACATATATACATATAGCTGTATTTTTCATATGTGTATTTCTATTATTTGTGTTATTTTGGTATGTTTAAGATTGGATCTGATTCATGTGATGCAAATTTTTATCAGATGTGTCAGAGTTTGATTTCATTTTTATTAATTGCAGGCAGTGGATTATGGGGTTCATAAGGTCTGGGAGCACAATAATGTTGGGGTATGTTATTTTGTTTCCTTTTCAATTCCTCCTAGGAGCTTTTTATGAAAAATGCTATTTTTATATTCTTTCATCAATCTTATAATTCTTTTTTCTTGTTTTCATTTAAAGTTTCAAGAGTTTGTTGTGCTATTGATACTTTAGAATGCTGTCTAAAATGGGTTATGCAATTGGGATAGTTTATCAGGGTTCTAATTTAGAAGGGATGTGTAGGGAATTGTTTTTTTTTTTTAACTCTCAAGGACAGGGTGTTTTCAATTAAATGTAAAAAATTATTGACTTCGCCTATCACCAGCTTTGTTTTAGCTAATTACTGACAAGTATCATCATATAATATAGGTTGTACTTGAAACTCTTTTAGCTTTCACTTTCAACTTTATTGGTTAAAGACGGTGAACATTGTCCTTGACATGCTAATTAAGAGACTAAAATTGCGACTTTGCTTGCAATGTATATGGGTCTACATGCTTTTATTCCTTAAACTGAATTTGAGGAACGTTGTCCTACTTTATCTATCTCGTTTCTCCATTCCCACCCTTTTGTGTTTCAAAATCTGATTCTGTTATCTTTTCTCTTTTGTCGGAATCTTTTTCCCTCTTCTCCGGTTTTTCCAATTCGCCTTCTTCTAGCTGCTGTCAGCTCCTCCTCTTCTTCTATGCTCTGGTCCTTCTCTTGCAAATTCCCCCTTCTTTTGCATCCCATCTTTCAACTGTTTCTATTTTCTACTATGTCATTACTGGTGCTGAAATTTGCTTTGCTCTCCTCCTCGTGAAGAAGAGTTGGTATTTGACTTCATCTATGGTCTTCAATACCAATTTAAGCAAAAGTCTTGAAGAAATCAAATTCTGGACATTTATGCTGAAGTTTTAGCTAGAAAGCATTCCAGTGGGAAGAAAATAGAAGGAAAATCAATAGATCAATCAATCAACTATACCTTAGTTCCAAATTAATTGTGGATGGCTATATGAATCGTGTTTATCAGCTACGTTCTATTCTAGTCCATCTCATTCCAATTCTAATTATCTTTCAAGGAAAATTAGGAGTTCTCTAAAACTAGAGATTCTCTAAATCTCATACTTATCCCTACACTGGCATACACGTCTCTAACCAGAGTAAAAGGACTCTCTGACATCACCAGATGCAACTCATAGCTAGACTTTTTACACCATCAACTTACCACTGTCCGGTTTTGAGATGGTTTATACTTTGCAAAGCTTTGATACACGGAGTTAATAGGAGGAGAATGATTTTTCTAAGTAGGCAAAACATAATGTTCTGACTTGTTGAATGTCTGATTTGCTTGAGAATTAATACATAGAACTGAAAAGAAAAAGGGGATCATCTGGTATCACTCAGTAATTGCTTTAGGCTTCAATGACACCTCGTCATATGTAACTTTTAACTAATATTATGGAAGTAATTTAAGCAACAACCTTGACGCCAAAAGAGCTAAACAACCTTGGCTCTAACCAAGTATAAAAGAACCTCAAAATAAACAACAACAACAAAAAGAAAATGTAAATTTTGAGCTGCATAATGTATGCTTCACCACCAGTCTTAGTTAAAATAGATTTCTCTTCGTTACGTCCTTTATCATAGTCTTAACAAGTTTCCTGGTTAGACTATTTAGAAGAGGCTGGCCTATGATGGTATTGAGAATTTAAATACTCCTATTCCATTTTAAATTTCGAACTCGCATTGCAAAGCATGATTAACTTTTTGTTCATTCTAGTATTTGTTTGGTTCCCAGGCCATGCCTCTTGCTCCTAGTGTTCTTTTCATTTTGTTCTTGCTGGGCTTGTGTCAATTTTGTAACTCAAGTTTTTGTTGTTGAAATACAGAAGCGTTATGAGGATATTTCAGTATTGGGACAGCGGCCGTCTGAATAAATTTGCTCTATTGAATGCTCATTTGTGTCAAAGACGAACATTTCAATTATCTTTCAATAATTATTTTCTTACTGATCATGCTTGTCATGGCTGATTTTTTTTTATATATCTGCTGATCTTTGGAGGAAATTTCAAGTGAAAAATGTTACTTACAATTTCCATGGTAAAACAAAGAGCAGCCTTCGTGTTGTTCTGTATCCTTGCAATTATCTTGTATCGCCAGAATGCTTCAATGCATTAAGAAAGAAGACTGATTCATTTAGATATTTATTGTGGCTTGGAGGAAATTGTTAAAGTTGGTACCTACCTTCCTTTTTTCATACTAATTAAGACTGTACAGTAATCCATAAATGGATGAATTTGCTCCTTGTGTCATAGTTAAGAGAAAATTTGACGAACAGAAATCTAGCCTGCTTAGGGATCACTTTTCATTTGAACTCTGCAGCATTACATGAAAAGAGCATTACTTCTTTCGGCCCCCACTGAGGTCTTGGCTAAGCAATGAACTCCACTTTCACTCCTTGGTTCAAGCTTACAGTTCGACTTTATTTGTTTGGAGTCCTTATATCTGCTTTGTTCTTGTTTTATAATACTACCTGCTCTTGATTCCAAGTCTTAAACTTTGGAGTGTGAACATTTGGGAAATCAAAGCCTGAAGAGCTAGTAATTCATCAAGGGAAGAATAATCCGTCCACAACGGTGAGAAAACCCTCCTGTTCCTTCCAACGCCTCTTCAGTTTGTCACTCCATCATGCTAATGAACAATCTTCTTGCACCGTCATCTTCTCCCGTTTGACGACATAATCTCCCCTTAAGTCTCCACTCACCAATGATGAAGATCTTAAGTTCTTGATATAGCATTGAATTTCAACTAACAGACTTATCTCCACTTACCTTCAAAGCAGGTTGCCATGCTTCAAAATTGAAGACAGTAACCGGTGCATGTTCTAATGGGGAGTCTTTGTTACTCGTGAAGAAAATGGTAGGTAAATTTTAATGCACGTTTTAAGGGTTTCTGCTTTTTGACACTTCCTAAAGCTCGCCAAGGATTGTATACCTTTTATGATTGCATCATTTTTGTGTGTTAGGAAAGTGGGGGTTGGAGTGGGGGAAAGTAGGGGATTCAGCTTCTGTGGTTATTTTCACTTATTTAATGGAAAGAACTTGTGGTTGAGCAAAATACTCCCTCTTTGGGTTGGAGAAGAGATCATATGAAAAACAGAATGGGAAACCTGAAGGCTTAAGCAGTTAAAATGTGCAGAATTGACATATTCTCACTGTTTATAAATAGATGGTCCATCAATTACAAAACAACTTTTCACTGAAACAGATTTGAACTTAATAGGAACAAATGCAGTAAGAAGAAAACTAGTGTAGTACTAAATCTGCATTATTGTTTAAGAACTGCTCTAGGATAAGGAATTTTAGCCTTCACTCTTCTGATAGCAATATTCTCAATGTCTATAAATCAAAGGTTAGTCAAAGCCTTGTCGAAGATTAAAAAAACAAAATATAAGAAGCATATTATCTAACGCATAGGGAAAGAAAATAATTGGAATTACATAGCTTCGAAACTTTACTTAGCAGAGAAACGCCGTTCATATCCAACATCAATTCACATTTCCTACTCATACAAGAACGCTGAATACTTGTCAATTTGCCATCAACTTCTGCTAGTCTTGATGTTATGAAATTGCAGGATACTTGATTAACATAGCTCCTAATGCTCATTTGTCCAAACAAAGATGAAACCTTCCTCATTTTGTTAAGCTTTTCAAATCACCGAAGAGGTATTGAAATGATACAAGCTCGACGATGGAGACCCTTTCTTGTTTAACTTGTCAAATCACGGAAGAGAGCTTCAAATGATAGCAATTCAAAGAGATTGAGGACGGATTCTCATTCACTCTTTACAGCATGGTAGATGTGACGAATAAACATCAAGGAAGCATGGAGACTGATTGTTCCAAGCATAAGGAAAAATGTATAGCATATGCAAGTGTTATATACAAAGAAGATGGTAGTTTGCAAGACCCCGCTCATGTTTGATTTGCAGTAGAAGTATACCGAGTAGGCAAACATAAATACAGCTGTTGAGCCCCCACGGAAAATAGACCTGCATCAAACAACATAGTTATCAGTCTATGGAGGCAGCCATAGATGTTGTAAATGAGCTAGCAAATAAGAAGAGCAAGCGCAACTGAGTAAAATAGTTACTTAACAGTAATTTCTTAGATATCCGCTAATAATTGTTTGAAAACCTTTCATTTTTTTGGAACACATTAAACTTTTGACTCCAGGTTTACATCTCGCTCAACATATATATTGATCCAGCACATATGAGGGTTCAACTACTGTTCAATAATACTCAGTTGTCATCCATTTGAGTAACACAATATACTCACAGCATCATTGATTCCATGAATCACTCAATAATGTCATAAGACACAACAAAGTAGTTACTGCATTGAAGCAAATAAGAAATCATTCAACATTTGAAGAAATTTGCCGATAGCCTCCACTGTGGACTGTGGTTAGTACTGGTTACTAAGTTCCAGATAGTAGAAATACGATCTGCATATTAGCATTCTGCCTTGAAATTTTGAAATATCGAAGTAAAACTAGGTTAACGAGAAACTATAGTTTTTAATCCCATAAAAGTTAAAACGAATTTAATCAAAGCTCCATCAATTAGCACCCAAAGAATGAAAAGAACAAAGATATAAAGATGGACAAGATGTGTATGCATGCAGTCCTCAGGTATGACTAGTTCAATGAAATATCCAAATTGATACATACCGCCACCACCATTCATGGTCTTCCACTGTCAGCTGAATGTACGTCAAACCGATGCTTAAGATCACAGTGAGCAGTATGAGGATTATAAACATAAAAAATAGAATACCAGGAAGAGTCGAAATTTTGTAGCCCCAAAGGGTTGCATACAACTGGTGTAACTCAACAACAATGGCGCTGAACGGTAGAAGACCAGCCAGAAACATTTGACCAGGTGTCTTCCTGTACCAAGCTAGTGATGGTATCTGTCTTGCACACTTTTTTGTGGCAGAAGGTGCTTGAAACTCAGACCTACACCGATAACCAATTACCCCACCAAGAGCAAGCAGTGGCATAGCAATGAGGGTATAAACAAGAACAATGACAAGTACAGTGCCAAATGGAATTGCTAAAGTAGCCCCAAATGATGCAGCGACTAAATTAAGGAAAAACTCCGTTAAGAGGAATGGTCCAAGAAAGAGCACGGCAGAGAAAGTAACGCTCCTTTCCTAGTGGCAAAGAGAAAAAATTTCAGTTCCTGGATTAACAAAAATACAGAAACAAAAAGTTGGAAGGAATTGATAAAAGTTACCCATCCTGTTTCAGCAAATTGACTGTAGAAAGAGGCAGAGCTGTAGCCGGCAACTGCAGATGTAAGGGTATAAATTATGACCAATGATGTGAGGAGAGTTCCACGGTTATATGGATATAGCACACCAAGAAATGCCAAAACAAATAAGCAGCAGAACCTGTAAGTGCAGCAGAAACCATTAGCTAAAGGCAAAGATGTACCTTCAACCTTGGATGATCAATTAAGTAAAATAAATAGGTCAAATATGATCATCCAGTAAACACCACCCTTACATGGAAGAATTTTTGCAGATGATGGAAACCCTACCAATTTTTTAGAGAATGCGCAGGACCTTTTCCATATCAAAGCTCTTATTGCCAAGGTTAAAAAATATTCTCAAAGCTATCTTTCCATTGTATTTTTAACTTTACCAGAACAATGCAGAAAAGATAAATGATGATGATACTATGTAACATTTGGTGGGGTAACATTGTTACCAAATATGAATCGCGAACGCAATGTAAGAGTTTGTCTTGGAAAGTGAAAGATCGCTGTTGGAAGCTGGACAAAATAGACCTCGCCTGCCAGGGCCTCCCCGTATATTCTATTAATGGGATTAGTTGGGAAATCGAAAGATGGGTAAGGCTCAAAATAAAAGAGCAATGGGGATGTGGGTTCTATAAGATGGTAAGGATGGACAGCAAGAGGCAAGATAAAATAACTATTTGGCCGAGATGTAAAATTCAAGTTAGTAACTAACTGGCTTGAGCGTCGCAGTTTGACCTCTTGATTCGCCAGATTCTCACTTTAGATTCTTCTTTCCTTTTTCATTTTTGCCCGAAGGTCCAAGTTCACAATGCAGAAAATTTTCTTCAATTTGAAGACGAGGCAAATCCCCAGCAACCAGTCTAAAACAAGGGAAGACAGACATTCAGGAGGCTTTACCCGCATCACCATCACTATTGTTCCATTAGCAGCTCGGGTCAGTTGTCAATACAAATGTGTGTGACTAAGAGATGATGGGGAGGTAACTCCTAGAACTAGACCTCCATAAATGTACTTTATTCAGAAGACACGTCGCAAAATAGAGCCTAGGGATACAACATCTTGAGTTAACTATCACTGGACCAAACTTATGCAAAGAGATCTTCTCTCAATGATAAGTCGGAAAAGAAATAGAAGATTGGCTTACTGGTCATATCAAAATGAAATGAACAACTATTATCAGTTCCCTATAGAGAACTTAATGAACTTATGTATCATCTGCTGAATAAATGAGTATTACAGCTTACAAGGTCAGCAGCTGGGTACCAGCACCGAGAACTGCACAAAGCAGAGGCATGTTTGAGGGACATCTAAATACGTCACCATGAAGGTACTTCCAACCCACTTCTTTGTCTTCCTCTTCATCACCACTAGACCATCTGCATATCAATCATACAAATATGAGGATGGTGCTTTCAGCTTCAGGTGCCTTCATGCAAATAATGGATCACTTTTTGTGCTTACTTTCTCAGATCATTCTTAAGACGCTGCACCATGCTCACAGCAAAAAAGGCCATCAGCAAAACAGTAATAACAATTGAATTAACTACCGAGAACCAATGAACTTGTTGGTTCACTGGATTTCCTGAAGCCCTAGAGTATCTTGCCATTCTATTATTGAATAGAGTTGAGGTTTCATTCCAGAGTACACTATACGTGAAGGTAACACTTTGGTCTATATCTTCTGTTATATCCACAACATGGCTTGGATCACTGAAAGCATGTATTTCTATAACTTGGTTTTCATTGTGAAGGACATCAAATTGGACATGCTTAAAGAGAAAATACTTGGGGCCCTTTCCGTCCAAGGTCCAGTGTTCATCTTCAATTTTCCCGACAAATCCCCAGAAAGGGAGATCGTCAAAGTACATCTGATAGTAGTAATCTTTAATAATAGCATCCCTGAACTTTGAGACATCATTTTGATTAAGCTTCTTTTGACACAGGACAACCCCATCTTTGTCTACTCCAAATTTCAACTGATACAAGGTATTGGTTAAACGGTCACCATTCAGAACTTCCCCAAGGGATTCCTTTTTCGGAAGCACCTCACCTGTCAAGTAAAACTAAAAGGTCAGACTTCTTGAAGATAAGATAGTTAAAGTTTTAACATAACTAACTCCACAGATTACCAGTGATACTAAACAAAAAAATATAAAAGGGTACCATGAATAACATCTTATCACAGACCTAGCTTTCCTTTTGGTCTAATCAGTAATAATATTTTGAATTTATGTAAACAGATAAGAAGCAGAAGATGGTAATACTACAGTGTATTCTAAGTACTTCATGGTATTCTGCCTCGTCAGTATTGGTCCTCTAATAGCATGTGTCCAACACAACTCAGCAGAAGAAAAGGAAAACAGGATTTTATTTGGATGATAAATGACACTTAGTAAGACGACCAATCAACTATGCCTCAATCACAAACTAGTTGGGATGGTCTATCTCAAGTGCGAGCCCAAAAATGCTGACCTGGCTGGCAGAATGGCAGGTCATAGTATTGGTACGTTTCACTGCAAAAGAATAACAGATATAGGAATGTTAGGATTATCTCCTGTAATAGGGAATCAAGAAAACTCAGACGTTTTACTTTTTCAGTAAGTAAGAAAACTTGGATATTTCACATTAAGGTCCTTGACTCATTTCACTTGTTTTTATGATTCTAATTTCAAAGCACAAGAATGAGAAAGACCCTCTAAATATTACTAAAGACGAATAGTTGGCGAACTTCCAGCTAAAAAGGAAAGAAGAATATTCTTTTATGTTGGTTTGTGTTGGATTTAAAAAGTTAAGGGGAAATATTTCATGCTTAAAAGAAGACCAGAGAATGGGGATATTGAAATTTGAAGACATTTAAAATGCAGATGCTGAAAGTTCTTCAAGAAGCTTAAATGCTCCATTAATGCAGCAAATGAAGTTATTAGCATGTATGATAACGGCCTTGAAAATCCCTGTAAGATATCAAGAAGTGAAATAATGAAAAATATTATTGACTTCCCAAGGAGGATACATTTTGCTGAGAGATCTAATAGTTCTTTTTGGCTTTTAACGGCTAGTTGTTCGATAAAAACTCAAAAGGAGAAACAAGAAGCAAAAAGGGGAAGAAAGAAGCCAGAATGATAGACGACCCGAGGACGACTTAGAAGTATTCTACAAAAACTAGCATAACAACATGGCAGAAGAAGGAAGGCTCCAAGTAAGAAGCAAGCGCATGTTTAAAAGTGTAAAAAACTTCAGGTATTCTAACACCCTTTACAATGTAAGACTATAGGAAAATTAAGCGTCAAATTTCCTAACATGTGTTGACGACTAGTAAAATATGTGTACCATGAACACAATCTATTTCTCTCTGAAACATTATCAAGCTTGCAAGTCAAAAATGACTTGCCACAAAAATGAGGAACAATTTGTTAAGAATATGGACCTTCGCGTAACTCAAAAAAAAAACTTAAACTTCTCTACACCCTCATTCTCAATTCTATAAAACCTTAAACTTTTGACACGTAGCAATAATTTTTATAAATCCTTGCATCATCGTACACGTTTTCAGAACAGGGGAGGGTCCTAGAGGCAGATGTAGTGTGTTGTGAACATGGATAACTCCCATAATGCTTATGGGCCAGTTATTTGGACGGAGGCTAGCCAAGCTGTTGGGCCTAGGGCTAAACTGCGAAAAGGCCAAGGAATTAGACAGCCCAACAAGAGATTTGCTTGGGATCCAGGTTGAGTAGGGAAGCACGTGACAAATGGATAAAAGGGTTTCATCGACAGTTTTGAGAATTATGTGAAATGTTAAGAAGTATGTGTATTCCCTCAACCCCTTCGTATGAGTTCTGCTTCTTATCCCCGTTCTTATCTCTATCCTTAGTTACTTGTTATTTCAATAGTTTCCATTGTAATTCATTAGTTTGAGTGTTGCAATTGATATCTCAAGGTTGTAACCAGTATTCCAATTCTTATCAATATAGTGAGGAAGTTCGGTATTGTTACATAGTGCCGAGGCTGTGGCTTGGTCAATGCACACACAAACACACACTCACTCACGCAAACACACACTCCTATCTGCCAAAGCCTTGGCGGGTAGAATTATCAGCTAAATGTGTTGTGGGAGGTAGCAGATGCCCGATGGAATAGTCTAGGTGCTTGCAAGCTAGCTAGGACACCGGAGTCATAAAAAAATCCTATGTTTGTCCAAGTATGTGGCCACTATCACAGAGCAGCAATGAGTGTAGTGATATTCAAACACCCACTAAATCCTGGATCTACCTCAGGTAAAGGGAAGAGGTTTTTGGCAACAAGTCTGATTAATGGCAACATCATTTTTAATAACCGCACAACATTTGAAAGTCTAAAGAATTAAAATTTTAACAACAATCCTCATGGAATCAAAAGCAAATTTTATAAACTAAGCAAAAAAGAAACCCCCGAATTGAAAATAAATAAATAAAAGGAGGGATACCTGGGATTATTCAAGGGACCAATTTTGTTGACAGAAAGAGGGACTTCATCTCCAAAGTTGTAGCGATGATCATTTGGTGAAGCCAGAGACAGACCCACTATTAGCAGCAACTGAAATGGTACAATAAACTGTGGAATTATACGACGGTCCATTAGTGGATCCAGAGGAAGAAAGACAACTTCTTGAATTGAATAAACAAGAAACGGGATGGATTTGCTAAATAGTCAACTTTATGACTGTAAGCTGTGACGTGGGGTTACTAATTTCTGAATGAAATAAGAAAAGAAAAAAAGTTTCTGTAAAAAGGTGACCCAAAACTTTAATAAGAAAAGAACTACTACTATATTTTTCTTCTTTTTTCTTTCTTAAGTTACTCTTGTATTAAATGTTCAAAAAAATTGAGAAATGCTCAAATTAGAGTAGGTTATTTACTAGTACTTGAATTTTTTTAATGAGTATTCAAATAATATTTTTCATAAAAAATGAAATCAGCTTGAATCAAAAGGGATGAAAAATGGAGATCTATAATTTTATACTACCAATTAATCATTTTTTTTGGAATTAGGACGTATTTGATTGATTGATATACTCAAATATTTATCATATGATATGTGTAAAATAATTATTTCTAAATAAGCAAAAGAAAATGAATTGGCAAAATAAATGAAAAGAAATATAAAACGAAATAGGAATATGTGCTCGTGTGGTTCCACTTCAGTTTCGAAGAAAAGAAAGGTGAATGTTCTGGAATACACGTTTCTTATGCTATCATACGTTTTGATAGGTGGCGCTTCCTAAGATTTCGGGAAGTACGAAGTAAGGCTAATCCGCCGATATTCACGCGGTTACTATCCGTCAACTGGGATCTCTTCCGTACGCTAGGCGAGATTGTCACTGTTGCACGAAAAAATCAATGTCAAGAGCAATTGAGAGAACAAAAAAGAGAATGAGAATGAAAGAAAGCTTGCTTACATTAACGAAAGTTATTACAGAAAAGCAACACGGTGTCGAGAGAGAGACACAAGTACACAGAATTGTTTGCTTGCTTGAAACCTCTAATAATGCTTAAAAAAAATAAACCAAAGTTACAGGACTTGGCATAACTAAGATAGAGAAACATAATAGAAATACATGAAGTAAAACTACTCTATATTTACAATAGAAATGACTTAGATTCCTACAAGGCAGAAGCATGTCCGTTGGCAGGAACCTTGTCTTTAGCATCAGAGTCTGCGCGCACGGCGTGATAAGTGTGGATTTTAACCACTTATTAATACCTTCTTGCTTTAGTTTTAGTCCGAAAGTGTTGATTTTTGTTCTCAAAACTAATAAAATTGTACAAATTACAGGAATGTTGGAGAATTAGACTTTAATGAAGAAATCTAACTCAAAAAGGAGTGTTCCGCCTCATAAGGCAAGAAGGAGCGCAGCTGTCCAAAAGTAAGGTCCGCAGACTGCAGCCGCAGAAGAAAGCACGGACCGCAGACCTGGTGTTGAAGCTCAGATGATGGTTGAAACAAAGTGCGGACCGTACACAAATTGTGCGTGAAACGACCCGACCAGTTATTTTGAGCTCCAGCGCGTCGTTCGGCGGTTTAAGACCTTGAGTAGCTTCACTTCAGGTATTATGACTTGTGCGCGTGGTCGGAATTGAATTTCGGAAAGTTCGGAGTTGATTTGGAAAGAAAAATCTAATTTCGGAAGCTTTAAGTTGGAATAATTGACTAAGGTTTAATTTTTGAGTAAACGACCTCGGAATCGAGATTGGAAGATTCCAACATGTTCGTATGTTGATTTTGGACTTGGGCGTATGTCCGGATCGGGTTTTGGATGACCCGGGAGTGTTTCAGCGCCTATTGTGGAAGTTGGCATTTTGGAAGGATTTCATAAGTTTGGGTTGGAGTGCATTTCAATGCTATCGATGTCCGTTTGGGATTCTGAGTCTGGGAATAGCTCTGTATGCTGATTTTGGTATTGGGAGCGCGCCCGGAAGTAGATTTGGAGGTATGTAGGTCATTTCGGGGTCATTTGGCAAAAGTTAGAAACTTGAAGGTTTTGGAGAGTTTGACCAGGAGTGGACTTTTTGATATTGGGGTCGGATTCCTATTTCGGAAGTTGGAGTAGGTCTGTAATGGCAATTATGACTTGCGTGCAAAATTTGAGGTCAATCGGACGTGATTTGATAGGTTTCGGCATCGAATGTAGAAGTTTGAAGCTTCAAAGTTCATTAGGTTTGAATTGGAGGGTGATTAGTTTTGATATTGTGTTGGCGTGATCTGAAGCCTCGACTAAGTTCGTAATGTGTTTTGGGACGCGTTGGTATAGTTGGTTAAGGTCCCGGGGGCCTCGGGTGGATTCTGGATGGTTAACGGATCGAATTTGGCCTTATGAAATGCTGAATCTGTTGTCACCTGGTGTAACCAAACCTACGAGGTTTTGGCCGCAGGTGCGGGGCTGCAGAAGAGGCCCAGGGGTCACAGAAGCAGAGCAAGTCAACCAGGGGAAGGACCACAGGTGCGGAGTTTTGGTCGTATCTGCGCAGCGCATAAGCGAAGCGTGGGGCGCAAAAGCGGAAGAAGGCGCACGAGCAGAAGGAAGCTCGGACCTGCGATGTCGCAGAAGCGGGGGTCTTTCCACAAGTGCGAGGCCTTGTGTGTGGGGTAAGTTCTGCAGAAGCGGAGGCGTGGTCACAGAAGCGACGCCGCATGTACGAAAATATCGTTGTGCAGATTAATTTAAGAACGGGACTTGGCTCATTTCCCCCCCCCCATTTTCCACTTGGTTGGGGCGATTTTGGATAGCTTCAAGGAGGGATTTTCATCATCTATGTCAAGGTAAGTGATTTTCGCGTATTGTGAGTTAAATACAAGATTTATACATGGATTCAAGCATGAAAATTTATAAAAAAATTGAGATTTTGAAGAAAAACCTAGAAATGGGTATTTTTAGATTTTGACCACTAATTTGGGTATGGAATTGGAAATAAATTATATATTTGAGTTCGTGAGGTCATGGGTAATAGTTATCTTTAAAAATTTTCGAAATCCGAGCACGTAGGCCCGAGGGTTGCTTTATCGATTTTTCGTACGAAGTTGGAAATTTGTTATAAATTGAATTATTATGAGTATTAGAGTGTATATTTATGAATTTGCACCTTTATTGACTAGTTTTGGAGCGATGAGCATTGGTTTGAGTTGTTGGAAAGGCTTGAGAGCCGGCTATGGAACTTCGGAGCGAGGTAAGTCTCATTTCTAACCTTGTAAGAAGGAATTAACCCCATAGGTGAAATAATTCAATATATGCTTCTCTTTGTGGGTGCTACGTACGCACGCGGTGACGAGAGTCCGTTCGTAGCTACTAATATGCTTATGTCTGGGTAGTCTAGGACCCATATCATGTCGTACTTGCGATGCTTGCATCCTACTTGTTAATCTAAATTGCTTAAATCATATCGAAACTTGGTAAAGGGACTTTAAAAGGTTAAACTCCATTCTTCTTGACCGTAAATGAGAATTTGTATTTCTTGAATAGTTGTCTTAATAAATCTTGAATTTGGTTGTTTTAAATTATATTTTCTCTTTTGTTGAGTGGGCCGAATACCTCGGCAGGTTAAATAAATGCATCTATGGTTCGCGTCATTCGACCCTCGGTAGTGCACGGTTTAAATATTTATGTTGGAGCGGGTCGTACGACCTCGGCATGATTTGCGCATGATATATCTTTGGAATTGATAATAATTGATATTATTTTCATTGGCCCGAGGTCCAAAAAATGTTAAATGACAAAAATAAATTTGGAAATTTCTTATGAACAAAAGAATTGTTTACTTATTTCATGATATTGAGCTTACAGCTGTTCTACGCAATCCATGCTTAATTATATCATCGACGTTTTATTTATAGCCATAGTAAGTGTTGAAGTCGACCCCTCGTCACTACTTCTTCGAGGTTAGGCGGGATACTTACTGGGTACGCGTTGATTTACGTACTCATACTACACTTGTTGCATATTGTTGTGCAGGTGCATATATGTCTAGAGGCCTTATGGGCGCAAAGGCGTGGTTATTGCGGGGACTTAGGTGATCTGCATTCCACGTTACGAGTCGGCAGCCAGCAGAGTCTCCTTTAGAGTATTTATATTTCTCCTGTCCGAATTTATATTCCGGACTGATGTTGTATTTTATTTTACATTCCTAGTTGAGGCACATGCACTTGTGACACCGGGGGTTGGGGTGGTTATAGGTTGTCCTGTATTGAAATTGTTAAAAAATATTATTATTTATTTTGTAAATTCCATCTTTTACTATTTAATTAAAGGAAATGTGATTTTCAAAAAAATTTATTTAAAATGAGAAACAAGTTAAGTATTTATTTTTGGCTTGTTTGACAGCGGTGTCCGGAGCATCACAACTTTTAATGGGTTTTGGGTCGTGACAATATGGTATCAGAGCTTTAGGTTCACTTAGGTCTCACGCGTCATGAGCAAGTCTAGTAGAGTCTTGCGGATCAGTACGGAGACATCTGTACTTATCTTTGAGAGGCTACAGGACTGTTAGTAGCACTTCCCTTCTTGATTCCTCATCATGTGATTCGATTCCTTCGAGGCTTATGCCTTCACTCCCTTCCTATTCAGTCTTATACGATGTGAAGCATTTGTGATAAATTAGGAATCGAGAAATTTTAATGGTACTGCAGATGTGGTGCGAGATGTTTCTCCCTGCATATTTGATTGGACTATTGTCATCGCCTTGCGGAAGGCCGTTCTATCATTTCAGCTCGGTATCAGTATTACCTAAGGTTTTGAGGTTTGGCATTGATTGTTTTGACGATTCGTGGGTTGCTATCGCATCGTGTTTGCATAATGGTAGGATGCTTGTCTATGCGTCGAAGCAATGAATGACTTGGAAGGAGATTTACTCAGTACATGATTCAGAGATCCAGTATTTTATTTTCGGCGAAGGAAAGGCAATCGGACTATGAATGTTCAGGTTTGGGTTGACGGAGTAACGAGACTTGGTATTTCGAGCATGGTGGAATTTTCATCTGTGATGTGGTGTCGTCGCCCTGGGTTGAATGTGTTAAGTTCACCGATGTTATGGTCTTCATCAATTTACCTTCGAGGCAGGGTAGTGTGAAATAGTGGCGGGGAAGCGGTTGTCAGAGAGCGTCGTATGCGGTGGTTAAATTTCTAGAAGGCCAAGTGTGAGAAACAGAAGTCAGGTAGTTGCTTAAAGGAGATGGTTTGACCAATAAGAGTGCCAGAGTAGCAGATAGGTTCTGTGGTAGGATAGCTACACGCGTTGAGGAAAGTTTAGAGTAATTTGGAACTCATGGTGGACAGTGACTAAGTCTACGAACTTAATTTGGAATATTGGCTGCTATACGGAGAAGGGTTACAACGGAAAAGAGTTGCATGATATGAAGAAGGATACAACATGACTTTGGATTGGAATGTATCGTCACACGTTTAGTTGATGTCAATGGGGAGTGAACGTGCTTGTACAGCGGGTGAATGAGCACGGGCTCAGGATGGTTTATTAGTTTCGTGGTAATTGTGCTCGGTGCAGCGTTGTTGGAAGATGTCAGCATAGAATTTCCACACGTGGGTTATTTCTGATGAGCAGGTTAACTGTTGCGTGGTGTTGAATAAGCTTCTACAAAGAATTTTACTGGCTATTCGGTAAGAGGTCGAATATGTAAATGTGGGTAGTGATTCAAAGCGTTCATGAAATAGTTAATAGGAAGATTTTGAGGAATTTGGTGGGTCGATTATGCAAGGTCATGTCAGTAAGGAAGAAGGAATCCTGATAGGTTCCAGGGTCATTTAATGGTAGCTTCAAGCTTAAGTGGGAGAGCCCCACCGCCTACGATTGGATTGCATGGGTGTCTACTTGTTAGGTTTCTGGTTATCGGCATATTGGTAGGTTTTTACGACTGAGGAAAGAGAATATCAGTGGTGATTTGAGCCAAGGATTTGAGGAATGTGTGCTACAATTGGCCTCATCGATTCATGTTCAGGCTTTGGAAAGACTCGGAGTTTATGCTGTGTAGATGTGATGTACAAGGAAAGGAATTCAGTGGTTGCTTCTTTGAGAGGATGTTTATGTGCCATCAGGGCCTTGGAGTTTGACCATAATTGAGAACAAGTTAGAGTGGGTGACTCTCAACAATGGTTCTAGTGGTTTCAAAAAATTCAAAGTGCGGTGCCTAAGGATTTCGAGCCAGTAGTATGGTTAAGTATTGAGCTTTTGCAGTGGATTATGAAAAGTGACTTGGAGTGTTCTACGTTATCTTCCGTCTGCGGTGTGGCATTGGAGAAATGGGAGAAAATAACTTCTCAGATTCATAGAGGGATTTTCAGAATGGGTATACCAGTTGAAGATGCGAATATGCGCATAAGGAAGGTATGAGATGGTTCGTGGGTTTTGGAGACAACGTGGTCTCGTGAAATAAGGTCACTCAGGATGAGTGCGAATTTGGGTTCATGATGTTTTGAATGGAGCTATTATTATTTCTAGGGCAAGTCCCGAGTAAATTAGAAGAAGTGGCTCGGTTGGTAATGGTTGAATCAGCACGGTTATGGCAGTGACCAGTTTCTCCAGCGTGAAGTTATACATATGGTTTGTGGTTGTACACTTGGGCTTGAGCACCACCATAACTTGGTTGATTTGGGAGGTATTCGATTCGTATGGCTTTGTTGTGTAAAGGGATTTCCGGAAGAGTTATGGCAGTTTAGAATACGACATGAGGTTGTATTTTCTGCGGTTAGGGAATTTAGTTGTGTATTGCATTGGTTCTTCTGAAATGATCTAAGTAAAAAGTTTCTATATGATGAAGTGTTTATCCTATTAGTGAATCAGGGGTTATTAAGGAATTCTGGTACTCACACATATTGGCATGTTAGGTGTAGTGAGCGACATGGGAAATTGGAAGCTGAGGATTAAGGTTGCGGTTCAGTGTCGACAAGAATGTCACGAGCTTGGATGATCAGGGAAGAATTCAGATGTTTAGAGTACGCTGGTATTGTCTTTAGCGTCACCTGAGATTGGTGTCTTGTGTAAGAGGCTTTGTGTACTAATTTGCGGCTTCTTGATTTGCTTTACAGCATTAGTATGGCCGGTGGTATGGATGTGCAGACTTGTTACCTGGTGCGGAAGGTCGTTGGAGTGT
The DNA here is from genome assembly GCF_000390325.3 of Nicotiana tomentosiformis. Classification (NCBI taxonomy): domain Eukaryota; kingdom Viridiplantae; phylum Streptophyta; class Magnoliopsida; order Solanales; family Solanaceae; genus Nicotiana; species Nicotiana tomentosiformis. Next base: position 92,705,399 of record NC_090817.1, on the reverse strand, counting down.
ATCTCATGGGAAGATTGTATAAGTGTGACATGTAGTCACTTGATTGATTAAAGATTTAAAACCAAGTATGGAGGTTTGGTACTATCGCTAATATGAGAGTTTAGGCCTGAAAGGCGCGCTATTCAGCTGGTTGTGAATTGTGGAAGTTTGTTCCGTATTTGACGGCTGTTCTTGTGTGTCATGGAAAGAGGGATGTTGTGGATCCTTTAAATGTTATTAGCCGAGTGCGGTACGATCAGAATCGGTTTGGGGTCCGTTGATGGGTCCAAATGTGGATGTGTACTCTACACTAGCCCTGGTGTGTTCATTCAGCATAACATTCCTTATGGAGGAGTATTCGGGTGTTGGATGTTAATTTCGCCGTTAGCTACTTCATGTAATACTCTATTGTGCCGAGTGGGTTGTGAGATGGCTTGATTATTTGTACAATGTGATGAGGTCCCGCGTAGCGGTGGTGTTATGTGAGCAGGATGGCTCTCGAGATGCAGATCATATGTCGCACCTTAGTTGTGCTTGAGTTTTATAGCGTATGGCGCTACCTGCCTCCTCAGGATTTATATTATGCACTTGGCGTGATTATGGTTGATATTCGGGCATTTCGTAAGGTATAAACATTTCTGGCTTGATGGGTATTTCCCCATTTATTTCGATATGCGGATCGGGTGGCACGCCGCCACAAAGATGTTATTTGGATCCGGTTATAAGCCGCAACGGGTATCATGGTTGGATCGGGTTGCACGGCGCAACGATGTCATATGTGGATAGGGTTGCACGCCGCAACAGTGTGATGTTGAGTACTGTTCCCTATACATATTTTTGTGTGTTTTGCTTCTCATTTTTTTAGGAAGGTTCATAACATCTTTTCGGTTTTTTAATTAGTCACGTGGGTTGAGCAGTTCTTTCCGGAGTTCATTTTTCCTTATGTATCACATGCGAGTTTGTGGATTGTTGGAACATGGTGGCATCATATGAGACCTTTGGTAGTGTTTGTGGTGGCTTATTACCGGAACAACTTATATTTGGTGAGACAAGATTATTGGACCTAGATTAGTGCGATCGGATTATATGAGGCATATTAAAAAGCAAATATCATTATTTGGTTCATAATGGGGGTAATGGTCCTTGTCAAGAAAAGGAACCCAATGATTTGTTGACTCGGTAGTTGGTTATGAATTTCTGCACATCTCTTCCGTCATGGCAGCATTTCAAAAGTTGGAACAAGACTTATACGTGTCATGAGGTGTATTGTGGGCATCAGATTCGTGGAATTTTGGCTATTTTTATCGGAGGAAGTTATTATGGTCATGTGAATTATGCGATGCATGGTAAGAATTTAGTAAGGGTACATAATCATGTTTGGTGCAATGTGTAGTGATTGATACAGTGTTCGTATGTTGGAAACAGGTCTCGTGGAGAATTTTGGATGTTGGAATTTGGCTCTAAGACTTACTTGACTAAATAAAGAGGAAGATCTTCAGATTGGCTCGAACTAATGTGCTCAACTGGGTTGTGGTAGCACGGGTAGGTGCACGAGGTATTAAACAATGATTTCGGACAACTCCAGAGCAGTTCTTAGAACGTTCGAGGACGGAAGTATGTTTAAGTGGGAGAGAATGTAACGACCCAACCGGTCGTTTTGAGCTCCATCGTGTCATTCGGCGGTTTGAGACCTTGAGTAGCTTTACTTCAGGTATTATGACTTGTGCGCGTGGTCGAAATTGAATTTCGGGAAGTTCGGAGTTGATTTGGAAAGAAAATTCTAATTTCGGAAGCTTTAAGTTGGAGAAATTGACTAAGGTGTGATTTTTGGTTAAATGACCTCGGAATCAGGATTTGAAGGTTCCGACAGGTTTGTATGATAATTTTGGACTTGGGCGTATGTCCGGAAGTGTATTTGGAGGTCCGTAGGTCATTTCGGGGTCATTTGGCAAAAGTTAGAAATTTAAAGGTTTTTGGAGAGTTTGTCCGGGAGTAGACTTTTTAATATAATAGTCGGATTTCGATTGCAGAAGTTGGAGTAGGTCTGTAATGTCAATTATGACTTGTGTGCCAAATTTGAGGTCAATCGAACGTGATTTGATAGGTTTCGGCATCGAAGGTAGAACTATGAAGCTTCAAAGTTTATTAGGTTTGAATTGGAGGGTGATTCGTAGTTTCGATATTGTTTGGTGTGATTTGAGGCCTTGACTAAGTTTGTAATGTGTTTTGGGACGTGTTGGTATAGTTGGTTAAGGTTCCGGGGGCCTCGGGTGGATGTCAGATGGTTAACGGATCAAATTTGGTCTTATGAAATGCTGAAGCTGTTGTCACCTGGTGTAACCGCACGTGCAAGGTTTTGGCCGAAGGTGGGGGGCCGCAGAAGCGGAGCAAGTCATCCAGGGGAAGGACCGCAAGTGCGGAGTTTAGGCCGCATATGCGCAAACGCAGAAGCAAAGCGTGGGGCACAGAAGCGGAAGAAGGCGCAGAAGCAGAAGGAAGCTCGCACATGCGATGTCGTAGAAGCGGGGGTCTTTCCGCAGGTGCGAGGCCTTGTGTTTCGGTGAGTTCCGCAAAAGCGGAGGCGTGGTCGCAGAAGCGATGCCGCAGGTGCGAAAATATAGCTGGGCAGATTGATTTAAGAACAGGACTTGGCTCATTGTTTTCCCTCTTTTCACTTAGTTGGGGCGATTTTGGAGAGCTTCAAGGAGGGATTTTCATCAACTATGTCAAGGTAAGTGATTTCCGCGTATTGTGAGTTAAATACAAGATTTATACATGGATTCAAGCATGAAAATTTATAGAAATTTGGGATTTTGAAGAAAAATCTAGAAATGGGTATTTTTGGATTTTGACCACTAATTTGGGCATGGAATTGGAAATAAATTATATATTTGAGTTCGTGTGGTCATGGGTAATAGTTATCTTTAAAAAAAATCGGAATCCGGGCACGTGGGCCCGAGTGTTGCTTTATCGATTTTACGAGCAAAGTTGAAAATTTGTTATAAATTGAATTATTATGAGTATTAGAGTATATATTTATGAATTTACACCTTTATTGACTAGTTTTGGAGCGATGGGCATTAGTTTGAGTTGTTGGAAAGGCTTGAGAACCGGCTATGGAATTTCGGAGCGAGGTAAGTCTCCTTTCTAACCTTGTAAGAAGGAATTAACCCCATAGGTGAAATAATTCAATATGTGCTTCTATTTGTGGGTGCTACGTACGCACGAGGTGACGAGAGTCCGTGTATAGCTACTAATATGCTTATGTCTGGGTAGTCTAGGACCTATATCATATCGTACTTGTGATGCTTTCATCCTACTTGTTAATCTAAATTGCTTAAATCATATCGAAACTTGGTAAAGGGACTTTAAAAGGTTAAACTCCATTCTTCTTGACCGTAAACGAGAATTTGTATTTCTTGAATAGTTGTCTTAATAAATTTTGAATTTGGTTGTTTTAAATTGTATTTTCTCTTTTGTGGAGTGGGCTGAACGCCTCGGCAAGTTAAATAGTTGCATCTATGGTTCGCGTCGTTCGACACTCTGTAGTGCACGATTTAAATATTTATGTTGGAAAGGGCCGTACGACCTTGGCATGATATATCTTTGGAATTGATAATAATTGATATTGCTTTCATTGGCCCGAGGTCCAAAAAATGTTAAAAGATGAAAATAAATTTGGAAATTTCTTATGAACAAAAAAATTGTTTACTTATTTTATGATATTGAGCTTACATCCGTTCTACGCAATCCATGCTTAATTATATCATCGACGTTTTGTTTATAGCCCATAGTAAGTGTCGAAGTCGCCCCCTCGTCACTACTTCTTCGAAGTTAGGCGGGATACTTATTGGGTACGCATTGATTTACGTACTCATAATACACTTGCTGCACATTTTTGTGCAGGTGCAAATATGTCTAGAGGTCTTGTGGGCGCATAGGCACGGTTATTGCGAGGATTTATGTGAGCTGCATCCCACATTATGAGTCTGCAACGAGCAGAGTCTCCTTCAGAGTATTTTTATTTCTCTTATCCGAATTTGTATTCCGGACAGATGTTGTATTTTATTTTACATTCTTAGTTGAGACTCATGCACTTGTGACACCGGGTTTTTGGGTGTTATGGGTTGTCCTGTATTGAAATTGTTAAAAATATTATTATTTATTTTATAAATTCCATCTTTTACTATTTAATTGAAGGAAATGTGATTTTCAAAAAAGAATATTTAAAATGAGAACCAAGTTAAGTATTTATTTTTGGCTTGCCTGACAGCGGTGTCCGGCGCCATCACGTCCTTTAATGGATTTTGGGTCGTGACAGTGCGGCTGAAAAATATAGTCGCAGTGATAAAAATTCAAAAAGTTTAAAGAGTGTGCAAAATGACCAAGAGTGAAGTCCTGCCAAAAGTGCAGTCGTAGAAGGAAAAGTGTGGCCGCAGAAGCTGAAGTGCAGCCGCAGACCAAATTGTGCGGCTACCGAATTCCTCAACCTGCAGAACTAAGTAAAGTGCGTACCACACCCTCCCAAAGGGCATTTTTGTCAGCGAATTTTGGGCCACTATAAATGGACGGGAATCACTTTTTAGGGCAAGTTTTGTAGTTTTTTGAGCTGTAGCTGTTATATTTTACTACTTTTGGTAATTTGTGACCAATTTGGGTTAAAACACATTAGTTTATCATTTTAATTTTGTATTATGGCTTTAATTAGTGTTTCTTCTTTGTTTTCTTCCATTTCTAGTATGAGTAGCTAGATATTTTTTAGGGTTGTGACCCACCCGTAGTGTGTAAATCTTATGGATAATTAATCTAATGCTTGTTTATGATTAAGTGTTTGTTATTTAGCCTTGTTTATGCATTATTTCTAGAATTAATAGTTGCAAACATTGATTTATGCCTTTTTGACTTGGTCTTTACTTGAGAAAGAGGGACCTAGTGTAGGAAAAGTTGGCTAACAATAAATTGGGCTAGTTAAGTTTTGGCTAACCTAATTAAAGGGTTTGACCTAGAGATCAGGAAAATCCAACTTGAGCTCATATCAACTATTTGACTTGATACCTAATAGGGCTCGAGAAAGTCAAATTGGGCAAAATCACTCTATGCTCGAGAGGTATTGAGTGGGTAATTTAGAGTTGAGAGCTATAATACACCTCGATCACTAAAGCAAGCGTTAACGTAATTAACCCATTAGGCTAACACCTAGGTGAAAGTTACATCCCTAGTCCTTTTACCCATTTGAAAAACAACAAAAATAATCGCTCGATATCTAGTTTCTTTTCTCTACTTACTCATTCCTAGTATAGATTATAGAAATAAATTACAAAACCATCTTGTTTGGAAGCGTAATTGAGTTATATCTTCTACATTCATCAAGTGTACACACTAACACTCATAGTTAACTCCATGAGGAAATCGACCCCGACTCATTGTTAGGTACTATTCTTCCAACGACCATTTCAACTCATTGTTGAGTGTGGATTGGGCGTGGATCAATTTTTGGCATCATTGCTGGGAAGTTTTTAACAGTGTTAGCTATATATTTGAGTGTGTTTTTGTAATATCTTCTTTCCCTTCCATATTACTAACTTGTTGAAGAAATCATAGGTATAATCATGGCGAACAATGAGCTCGAAAATATGCCTTTGGGGGACTTGGAAGGTGAGGAGAAACAACCTAATAGGCGAGGCCGGGTGCCACAAGACAGCGTTTCCGTACCACCTCCACCTCCACCTCCACCACCTTAACCACAAGTGGTTCAACACCGTATATTGCCCAACGAAGGTTATGCTAGTGTAATAGTCCCTCCCTGTATTAAGGCAGGCAACTTTCAAATCACCCATGTGATGCTCAGTTTGCTTGAGCAACAGGGCTTCTTCACCGGTGCACAAACTCAAAATGCTTACAAACATTTGAAGGGTTTAGTGGATACATATTGGGGGAGCAAGCAAACTAATATTTCTGAGGATGCCTTGAGGCTAAGGCTTTTTCCCTTCTCTCTACGGGGTAAAGCATTAGATTGGTTGTAACATTTGCCGAACCATTCAATACACATTTGGGATGAGTTGGCGGCCAAGTTTATTGCTATTTATTTTTCTCCCGGGCACATGGCTACCCTTTGGGATGAAATCTTAGCATTCAAGTAAGAACTGAATGAACCACTACACGAAATTTGGGAACGCCATAGAATAATGGATAAGGAATGACCTAACAATGATATGACGGAGACCATGCTACAACAAACATTTTATTGTGGGATTAACACAACCAACCAATGTATAATAAATCAACTAGCCGGTGGAAACTTCATGACAACGCCTTATGCGGAGGCATGTGACAATCTAGATGAGATGGCAGAAATGTCATCGGCTTGGCAATCCCGGGCTAATGTCCCACAAGATGATCCGAATATGATACACCTCCACAAAGAGTTGCAAGACCTTGGGCAAGTCATTGCCGAATTGACAACAATCATGACTCAACTAGTAAAGGCCCAACTCAATCAAGTGCAAGCTCCTAAGCAAGTTAATATTATGGAGGGAGTTAATGTTTTGGTGAACAAGAAGAGGACCAAGGGTCCACAAATGCAAACCCGAGTGAAGAATTATGTGAAAGATGGTGGCGGTTTTTATCAAGATGATTCTTATAATGAGCAAGAGGAGGAAGTTCAATATGTGAACAATTTTCAAGGGCAAAAAAATAACTTTCAAGCTCAAATCAACAACAATGGCGACCACAAAATAACCACGGCAATTGAAGTTCTAACAATCAAGAAAATTAGAGTAGAAGCAACCAATGAAATTGGGGAGACAACAATCAAGGTGGTTGGGGAAACAATCAAGGCAACCGGAGGTCGGGTTTTCAAAGGCCCCCGACGTATTAACAACCAAGCAACCCACCTCATTATCCTTCCCATTCTTCAAGTTCTTCAAGTTCTTCAAACAATGAGGTGGGACGTACTGAGAATATTTTCAAGCAAATGATGGAAAATAATGTCGATTCGGATGCCCAAATTGCCTCACACAACACATCAATCCATAATCTAGAAGTTCAAATGGGGCAAATCTCTCAAGCTCTAAATTCTCATCCTAAGGATATACTACCAAGTGACACGGCGGTGAACCCAAAGGGTGCTAACAATACGAGGCATGTATGGAAGTTATCCAAAGAAGTGGAAGAGGCGGGAATGCACCTACCACAAGTGAAAGGCGACTTGTCGATGATGACCAAGTGATGCAGGAATAGGAGATCCTAAACAATGTTGCTCAAGCAAATGACGAAGTTCGGATTGATATTGATGATAGTGTTGAAGAGACTCAAGAGGAGGTGAACCCGTCTAGGGAATACGTCATTGACATACTGGAACCGGTAGTGAAAGAGGCGAAGGCGCCATTGCCAATGCCTCCACCTTCATACCCTTAAAGACTTTTCAAGAAAAATTGTGAGAATCAATTCAAGAAGTTCATTCAAATGATGAAGAGTCTTTCAATCAATGTGCCATTGGTAGAAGCTTTGAAACAAATTCCTGGTTATGCAAAGTTTATGAAAGATCTTGTGACCAAGAAGCGGTCGATGAATTTTGAAACTATTAAATCTTATCAAATGAGTGCAATTGTTCATTCAATGGCTCCTAAGTTGGAGGATCCCGATACTTTCATGATTTCTTGTACAATTAGGAGTGTCGAGTTTGCTAAAACTCTCTTTGGGGCAAGTATAAATTTGATGACCTATTCGGTTTTCAAGATTTTAGGAATTGGGAAATCACGACCCATTTCCATGAGGTTGAAAATGGCCGATTAAACCATGAAAAGGTTGTTGGGTGTGATTGAAGATTTTTTGGTCTGGCTTGATAAATTCATTCTTTCGGCGGACTTTGTTATTCTAGATTGTGAAGTTGATTATGATGTGCCTATCATTCTTGGGAGACATTTCCTTACTACAAGTAAGATTCTTTGTGATGTAGAAGCCGGCGAACTCGCTTTCCGGTTGGTGATGAAAAAGTGGTATTCCATATGTGTAAGTCCATGGGGCATCCAAATAGCAATGAGGTATGTTCTTTTGTGGACTTGGTGACCAATGTCATTGTTGATGATACAAGTGCAATAATTAATGTTGGTGATATGTTGAGGATGTTTTGCTAAATTTTGATGATGATGAGATGGATGGTTTCATGGAATGTGTGAACGTTTTGCAAGGAATGGGGTCGTACAACTATGCACCCCGAAAACTATGTTTGGATCTTGAGAATATGAAGACTCCTCCTACAAAGTCTTCCATTAAAGAGCCTCCTATTTTGGAGTTGAAGCCATTGCCTCCACATCTTCAGTATGAATTTCTTGGCCTTTGCTCCACTTCACCGATTATTCTTTTCTCTTGTTTGACTAACGTGCAGGTTGATTCTACATCGGCAGTGTTACAAAAGAGAAAGAAGGCTATTGGGTTAACTTTGGCGAATATTCGGGGTATAAGCCCCGCCTTTTGCATGCATAAGATAAAGTTGGAAGATGGTGCTAAAATGTTCGTTGAACATCAAAGAAGACTCAATAAGGCTATGCAAGAAGTTGTCTAGAAGGAGATTATCAAGTGGTTGGATGCCGGGGTTGTCCACCCCATCTCCGATAGTTCATGGACCTCTCTGGTTCAATGTGTCCCAAAGAAGGGGGACATGACGGTGGTTACCAATGATAAGAATAAGTTGATTCCTACAAGAACGGTGGCCGGTTGGAGGTTTTGGATGGATTATCGCAAGCTCAACAAAGTTACAAGGAAGGATCACTTTCCACTTACTTTCTTAGATCAAATGATCGATAGATTAGCCATCCGTGCTTTTTATTATTTTCTTGATGGGTACTCGGGATACAACCAAATTCTCATTGCTCCGGAAGATCAAGATAAAATAACCTTTGCATGTCCTTATTGTACATTTGCTTTCAAGAGGATGCCATTTGGTTTGTGCAATGCACCAACGACTTTTCAACGGCGTATGATGGCTATTTTCACGGACATGATGGAGGACTATCTTGAAGTTTTTATGGATGAATTCTTGGTGGTTAGAGATTATTTTGATGATTGTCTTGCAAATTTGGACAAAGTGTTGACTTGATGTAAAGAGACCAACTTAGTGCTCAATTGGGAGAAATGACATTTCATGTTGAGGAAGGTATTGTCCTTGACCATAAAATCTCAAGGAATGGAATTGAAGTTGAAAAGGAGAAGATTGAGGTGATTTCTAAGGCTCCACCCCCAACTTCGATGAAGGGTGTGCGGAGTTTCCTAGGCCATGCAGGTTTCTACCGACGCTTTATCAAAGATTTCTCTAAAGTGGTGAACCTGTTGTGTAAGCTCCATGAGAAGGATGCCAAGTTCAATTTCAATGATAATTGTATGAGGGCTTTTAAACTATTGAAGCTCAAGTTGACAACTACTTCTATCATTACCGCTCCAAATTGGAGTTTGCCTTTTGAATTCATACGTGATGCAATTGATGTAGCATTGGGGCTATTTTGGGCAACGTATCAACAAAGGTTTTTATCCGCTCTACTATGCTAGTAAGACTATGAATAGTGCCCAAGTCAATTATACTGTCACGGAGAAAGAGCTCCTTACTATTGCGTTTGCAATTGAGAAGTTATTCCCGTACTTGATGGGTGCCAAAATTATTGTCCACACGGATCATGCGGCGCTTCGATATCTTATGAGCAAAAAGGATTCTAAAGCCCGGTTGATGAGATGGGTACTCTTGTTGAAAGAATTTGATATTGATACCCAAGATAGGAAATGTAGTGAAAACTAAGTGGCGGACCACTTGTCTCGTTTATAGGAGGAGGGGAGGCCGTATGATGGCCTTGAAATCAATGACTCATTTCCCGATGAGAAACTTTTGGCAATTTCAATAAAAGAGGTGCCACTACTAGAAATCCGGTAAAAACCGACCAAAGAAATCGACCAAAGTTGGTCGGTAATGGCCAATAACCGACCAAAATATGACCATTTACGTGTGGACGATATTTTAGGGGTCGGAAAGGAATACCGACCAAAGTTGGTTGGAAATTACCGACCAACTTTGGTCGGTCAATTATATTCAAAAAACAAATATTGCAAAAAAAAAAAACCGACCAAAGTTGGTCGGTATTTTAATTATGTAATCAAAAGATTCACCATCTAGGAATCGAACCAAGGACAGTACTGTGGCAGGATACTATTCTTCTACTAGATCATTGGTGCATTTTGTTTTAATATTGCCTTTTATTTGATTTGCACTCTTTAATTGTATTTTCGCACGAAAATAACCAACCAAAGTTAGTCGGTTTAATTAAAAAGTAAAATTACCTACCAGGTTGGTCGGTTTTTTTAAATGACCAGCTGAATTAACCGACCAATTTTGGTCGGTTTTTTTAATATTAATTTTTATTTATTTTAATTGAAAAACCGACCAAAGTTGGTCGGTTTCTTGAAAAATAAATTTTGCGGGACTTAAAAATAGTTTTCCGTATTTTTGCGCCAAAGAAAACCGACCAAAGCTGGTCGGTTTCGTAAAATGAAATCAAAAAATAAAATATTTTGAAAAACCGACCAACTTTGGTCGGTTTTTTGGTAGTTTGTTTGACCGACCAAAGTTGGTCGGTCGACCTTGGTCGGTTTTTGTCGAATTTCTAATAGTGTGCCATGGTTTGCAGATTTGGCAAATTTTCTTGTGAGTGAAATTATTCCGGATGAGTTCTCTTCAAACCAAAGGAAGAAGATCAAGAGAGATTGTCAAGATTATTGTTGGGATGAACCATACCTTTTTCTTGATTTGTACGGATAGGGTGATTAGAAGGTGTGTACTGGGAGAAGAGCAAGGCGATATTCTTAGGGCTTGTCATTCTTCACCATATGGTGGTCATCATGGCGGAGCAAGAATAGCGTCCAAAGTACTTAGTTGTTGTATCTATTGGCCTAATTTTACAAGGATGCAAGTGATTTAGTGAAAAGATGTGATGAATGTTAACGGGCCGGTGGAATATCAAAGAAAAATGAAATGCCTCTCACAACCATCTTGGAGATTGATATTTTTGATGTTTGGGCATTGACTTTATGGGAATTTTGTAAGTTCTTGTGGGAACGCTTACATTTTGGTCGCGGTGGATTATGTGTCCAAATGGGTTGAGGCCGTCGCCTTACCCAATAATGAAGGGAGTAGTGTAGTGGCTTTCTTGAAGAAGAATATTTTTACAAGATTGGGTACTCCACGTGCAATCATAAGCGATGGGGGGTCACACTTTTGCAACGAAGCTTTTGACACTTTACTTAGCAAGTATGATGTTAATCACAAGGTCACGACTCCCTATCACCCACAAGCTAGTGGGCAAGTGGAAGTTTTCAACCGGGAGATAAAGAGTATCTTGTCTAAAACTATGAATGCTAATTGGACGGATTGGTCCAAGAAGCTTGATGATGCGTTATGGGCTTATCAGACAGCTTACAAAATACCTATCGGAATGTCTCCATACTAGTTAGTGTTCGGGAAAGCTTATCATCTTCAGGTGGAACTAGAGCACAAGACAATGCGGGCTTTAAGGAAATTGAATCTTGATTGGGATGTAGCCGTAACTTGCGGGTTGCACACTTGAATGAATTGGATGAGTTCTGGTACCATGCATATGCGAGTTCGTCCTTATACAAAGAAAGGATGAAATATCTTCATGAAAAATACATTTGGAACAAAGAGTTCAAGTTGGGCGATCTTGTATTGTTGTTTAACTCAGGGTTGAGGATGTTTTCCGGGAAGCTAAAATTCAAGTGGAGTGGTCCGTTTGAAATTATTAGTGTGACACCTATTGGTGCGTTAGACTTGAAGAACAAGAACAATGAAGTATTTTGAGTCAATGGTCACCGGATAAAGCACTACTTGGACAAGGTTGGAGATAACGATGTGGTAACAGTCATTTACTTCACTTGAGGATGCTTTGACATTATGTTGTACCGCGATATTAAATTAGGCGCTTCTTGGGAGGAAACCCATGTTCTACTTTTTTTTTCTTCTTTTGTAGTTAAATGTTATTTCTTGTTCCAACTTGATTTGAAGTGTGCTACATGGTTGAGTGTTACATGCAAGAAGGGTGGACTTAAAATGGCTAAGTGTTGAAGGAACTGCGGACCGTACTTTAATTGTGCGGACCGCTGAATTTCTTTTGGCACAACAGAAGTGCTTGTGCGGCCGCACATTTCACATGTGGACCGCATAATTGGAAGCTTGCCAAAGTGTCAAAATCCTAACTCTTTGAAGTTTAAGGTTGTCAGTGCGTGGCTGATCTCCGACTGCAAGAAGAATTATGTAGCCGCACTAGAAAATATGTGAACAACACATGAGGAACAGAGAACTGAGGCCCAGGTGAAAGAGTGCAGACCGCACTTGGATTTGTGCGGCCGCACTCGGTCGTTTTCCACCTCAATAACTCTAAGTATAAATAGAAGTTTTGATTTCATTTTACACTTTTCACCCTCCTTACAATCATTGTTGCTCTGCAAGTTTTACTGAGAGATTTTCACTGTCCACCACACACACTACCTGTGCGTACACACCTAATACACTCACTTTATCTGGTATGCTTCACTTCATATTAATCTTTGTGTTAGTTTAAATTTTGAAACTTTAGTTTCTTTTTAGGCCATATATTATTAGAGTTCATCCATGTGTCTATGTGGGGTAAATCTATACTGGGTAGTTGTTAATACATGCTCAAATGGGTTGGGTTAGTTAGATTTGATGTGTATACCATATTGCCATACTAATTTGTACAAGTAATTGTACAATCTAAGTGAAAAAGACTATTGTTCGTGAAAATTTGAAATCTGCAACCGTACTTGAATTTGTGCAGTTCGCAGTTTGGTTATTCTGGGCAACTGGTGAAGGCGAGTGCTTCTGTTATCGCACTTTAATTATGCGGACCGTATAATTCTGAGAGTGGCCGCATTTAGATCCGCATTGTCTCTCGGAGATCTACCTCTTGAGAAAATAAATGTGAGGACCGCACTTTAAATTCGGCGGACCGTAGATAAATTCTGCGGCCGCAGTTTGGCCATCACACTGTCTTCAGAGAAGAGCACTTGAGCCTCTGAACTTTTTTGTCAGAAGCGCGGCCACACTTGAAATATTACGGACTGCACTCCCTTTTCGCAGTCGCACATCACAAATGTTCGGACCGCAGTTCCCATTTTCCCGCAGCATGTTATTCTATAGTAACCTTACTGTGTCCACAATGTTCTCTCTTGCCTATATGAGTCTTGACTGTGTTGAATGATGACTTGTAACTAAATATCCTCCTTGTTTTGATACAGACAATGGTTCGATCGCGAGGCCGCGGTGAAACTGCAAAAGGTAGAGGTGGCTCTTCAAGGGGTGGAGGCAGAGGTACCTTGCCCCTTAGTGTGACTAAAACCATCAGGAAGAAGTTCACAGAGGGAGGGGTGCATACCTCTCTAAGTCTAGCTTTTATGTCCCTTCTAGGGAAGCTTTTGATGAAAACTCTGTGTCTATTGGAGGAGCAGGCAGTTGCACAATCCAGGCCATAGGGGAGATTTGAGCCCATGGATGTGGTTGCATCATCTCACAACACTTCTGAGGGTTCGAAAAGTGCTAGCCAGGCTTCCGAGCTAGCAGTTGTTCCAGAGTCAGATGCGCAAAATCTTCAGGATGTCCTTGATGATGGTAGAAGGTACATCTACTGGTGTTGAGATGTCAAAGAAGAAGGAAATATGGGAAGACAGATTTGTTAGTTTGGCTGCTTTTATTGATTTCGGATGTGGTGGCCGACGAGATCATTGATGCATGAGATGCAGTTTCTATTGAAGGATCTAGATAGATACAACCCTGCGTTTTTGAGGCAGTTTATATCAAAGAAGGGTTGGATGTTGTTCACTGAGAGAGTCATATATGCCAAGGAGCACCTTGTCTGCGAGTTCTATGCCAACATTTCTCATATCCGTAAGGGGACAAAGGTAACCAAAGTATGTTACCTCAAAGTGAGGTTTGACCAGCACACGCTGAACGCGTACTTGGGTTTTGAGGATTTAGAGCCAAAAGAGTACTTGAGAAGTTTGCTTTGAAAGAAGAAGCCCGACCATGGCTAGATGAGATCTTAGAACCATTGGGACCACCTCTACCATGGATCACTGTTGGGGTTCCCATTCAGTGGAACACACTGAGCTTTGAGGCAAAAGGTTGGCAGATATTTGTGTGTAGCAGGCTTGATCCGAGCCAGAATAAGAACATCTTGCCTATTCCCCGTTCAATTCTAATGGCTTCTATCATGGCGGGGTACCCGATCAATATGGGTGGTGTGATATCAGCCAACATATTATTGGTAGCACATCAGACCAACATGGCTTACCCCTATCCTAGCACTATAACAGAGTATTTTACTGATGCAAAGGTAGAGCCAAGAACATTTGATATAAAGGTGAAGTCAAAGAAGTCGTTTGAGTGGCACTCGTTGATGGATCCGACCAACCCGAAGAAGAGCGCTTCGCCTTCTACCAATACAGGACAGTTTGATGAGCTGGCAGACTGGTAGTGGTAGTTTCTAACACAACTGATATTCCATCTATATAATTTGAGCCCTCTTCTAGTGCAACTGCCATGCCTATGCCACCATCTGTAGCTCCATCCATAGCCATATGGCAGCCCCTACTCTAGTTATTAGGCCGGTGCCCATGCCTACAACTCCACTATCTGCTCTGCATGTCTCCCAGACATTAGCGAGTCTTAACAACTGGATACAAGCAGCTACTTCAAAGCTGTCTGAGATATCTAGTACTGTTGCAGGGTAGTCATCCATACATGCACCACAGGTTTCTACGGATCTTGATGAGAAGCTGCACAAGATTCTGGAAAACCAGAAGTTGATCATGGACACTCTGGTGCAGCATAGGTCAGTTATTGAGGACTTGACCAAAGAAGTGAAGAAGCTGAGAAAGTCCCAGGCCAGCAAGAAGTCAGTTGATAAGCTTAGGAAGGAGGTGACCCTACTTGCGACAGCTGGGATTTACCATTTGACATGCTGCTTGATGCAAACCAGTCCGTCCCAGATGCATCTGCACTGGTTGTACCAGCTGGCCAGTCTGATGAGCCATGCCTTGCTGTCGACACTGCTGACACAATGCGTGTGATGTTTGCTACTCCTGACACTCCCATATATGATGATGATGAGATAGAGTTGGCTGAGCCAACAAGAATTGATGCTGCTGGGGACACTGAGATGTCTAAGTATGCTTAGGGAGTTTTCTTCACCCTATCTCCTTTCACTCTTATTTTGTTAAGCATTGGGCACAATGCTTACTTTTATTCGGGGGGGGGGGAGTTTATTTGATTGGCACATTTGGATAAATTTGGACTGTAATAATTGGATAATCGGGTGACTCTTCCCGAGGATGGATGGTGTGACAACCTTCTTAAGGGAATGAGTCCGTTTTTGTGTTTAGATAATAATAATAGTAATAGTAATGAATAAAAGCCCTAATCAAGTCATTCTCCAAAAAGAGTTATTCATGCTTCATTTGGCACCAACACACTTAACTACGTGGGTATGGTTTGAAACAAGGTTTTTGAAAGAAAATAACTCTAGTTAGTGACTTTGAGACTCATGAGTTGACTTTGATAATCATTGAGTGGTTTATTGGACCATAATGATCTTTAACTTGATTGAGGTTGTTGTAGTCTCTCGACTCTATCCTCTTTTACGGTCTAGTTGCATTAGGGGTGAGGTGATTTTTCGTTGCTAGTCCAAGTATCCATGTGAATGGTCTAGAACTTGCCCCGAATATGCTTCAAGGGGAAATCCTAAGTTTGCTTGGTTTGGGAGATGATTGTAGGCTTTCCTTGGTCTATTTAAGGTTTCTATTTCCAACCAATGTTGTTATCCCTAGTTAACCTCCTTTGAGCCTTTAGCCTTTCTCATTTGGTAACCATGCTATAAGCCTTTACCTGTTTTGTCGTAATCTTCTCTTGGCACCCGGACCTTCCTTAACACTCTTATGAAATGTGTGGCTTAAGGCATAAGTTTGGGGGGGAGAGTTGAGAAGTTTGAAAAAGTTATCAAGGCACCAAAAAGAGGAAAGAAATGATATCTATGAAAAGAGAAGGCAAGAAAAGAAAAGGAACAAAAAGAAAAATAACAAAAAGAAAATGCCAAAAAGAGAATAAAAAGGAAGGTTGATGAAATCAAAAAGAGGCAACTATCTCGAGTATGAGCATCAAGGGAAAAAAGAATGAAATGAACAAGAAAGAATAATGCCAAGTCTCTCTATCCCCCACAAAAAAGAAAATGCCTCTAAGAGATGGTAAATGTGAGCCAAGAAAATAAAATGTGGAGTGCTTAAGGAAAGGTATAACCACTTACCCAAAATGTATCCTACCCTAATCCAAAATCCTTCATTATAACCCGAAAGAAGTCCTACTTAATTTTGAACCGAGTAAGCTTACATTAGTGGTGATCTACATGAATGGCAAGCCTATGGTACTTGAAGCCTAACTTGTGACATTCTTTGGTGAGCGAAGAGTGAACCTTTCATTGATCTAAAACTTGAGTTCTAACTCTTGAAGTGAGCTTGGCAAATGGAAGGTAGAGCAGGAAGAGTTTGGAGTCCACCGTGATCTACATGATAGAACAAGAGTCCTTGATGAGTAAAGTCAATCTTAAAGCTCAAATGTCACATTAGAGCTATGTGTGCATAATATGTGATTTGTCACCTTGTTGAAAATGCATAAGTATTGTGGGTAATTATTGGTCCCAACTGAGTATGAATGGCTTATCATTGACTCTCTGAAATGAGCTTTCATTCTGTAGAGGTGAGAACTAATCTATTTTCTTGTGGACAAGCAAAGACTTAAGTTTGAGGGAGTTAATAAGTATGGATTTTACCCACTTATAACCTTCTTGCTTTAGTTTTAGTTCGAAGTTATGATTTCTATTCCCAAACTAATAAAATTGTTAAAATTGCAGGAATGTTTGAGAATTGAACTTTAATGAAGAAATATAACTCAAAAAGGAGTGTTTCGGCTCATAAGGCAAGAAGGAGTGGAGCAGGCCAAAAGTGCGGTCCGCAGAAGTAATTCTGCGACCGTAGAAGAAAGCGCAGACAACAGAATTCTCTCTGTGGCTGTAGATTTGGTGTTGAAGCTCAAATGATGGTTGAAACAAAGTACGGGCCGCACATAAATTGTGCGCCTGCAAAACATGGTCTCACTAACAAGAATTCAAAAAGTTCAGAGAGTGTGCCAAAACGACCAAGAGTGAAGCCCTGCCAAAAGTGCAGCCGCAGAAGCTGAAGTGTAGTCGCAGACCAAATTTTATGGCTGCCTAATTCCTCAACTTGTAGAACCAAGTAAAGTGCGGACTGCACATGGAATTGTGCGGCCGCCGAACCTCCCGAAGGGCATTTTTGTCAGCAAATTTTGGGCCACTATAAATAGACGGGAATCACTTTTTAGGGCAAATTTTATTGTTTTTTGAGTTATAACCGTTGTAATTTACTACTTTTACTCCAGGTTGAAGTGAAATTCTGCTAGGAGTTCCTGCCACCTGGCTTTCCAGCCATTCAGCTTTGGCTAGGTCATAAAATTACTAACAACCATATTGTCCATCTTGACCACGAATAGGGTTCCCAACAGATAGTGTCTCTAAAGGCATGAGTAATGGACAACATCCAATAATTCTTTTTCGTGGGTGGCATAGCGCCCTTCTGCTCCTTCAACTTCTGGCTCTCGTATGCAACTGGATGCATCTCTTGTAGCAAGACTCTACCCAGAGCATAGTCAGAGGCGTCCGTCTGTACTTCGAATAGTTTGGCCAAATCAGGAAAGGCCAAGAAGTCTAATGTGATGACCCAAAATATTATCTTTAAATTTAATGATTAATTATGTGATCAAAGCACTATTTACCATTACTCGACTTGCGTGTGCAGTCCGTAAAAACAAAATCGGAAAGTTTTCAGGTGAAAAATAAATTTAAATGAGAATTAGAGCTTTAAAACTCAACTGAGTTGACTTTGGTCAATATTTTGAGCAAACAGACTCGGATCAGTGTTTTGACAATTTTGGTAGGTTTGTATCATGATTTGGGACTTAGGCGTATGCCCGGAATCAAATTCCAAGGTCCCTAGCCAGAGATATGGAATTTTGATAAAAAAATAAAAGTGTAAGTTTAAATAGTGACCGGATGTCAAATTATGTGCAAACGACCCCGGAATAGAATTTTGATGGTTCCAACAGCTCCGTATGGTGATTTTGGACTTAGGAGCGTGATCGGAATTTTATTTGGAAGTCCGTAGTAGAATTAGGCTTGAGCCGAAAGTTAAATTTTTGGGAAGTTTGACCGAGGGGTTGACTTTTTGATATCGGGGTCGAAATCCGATTCTGAAAATTTTCATAACTCAGTTATGTCATTTATGACTTGTGTGCAAAATTTGAGGTCAATCGTAATTGATTTGATATGTTTCGGCGCAAAATATAGAAGTTGAAAGAATTGAAAACTCATAATTCGATTCGATGCGCGATTCGTAATTTCAGCGTTGTTTGGCATGGTTTGAAGCCTCAACTAAGTTCATATTGTATTTTGGGACATGTTGGTATATTTGGTTAAGGTCCCGAGGACCTCGGGTGGATTTCGCAAGGTTAACGGAATGGATTTCGGACAAAAAGGAACTGCTGGAATATTTCTGTTACAGAAGCTATTTTTGGACAGCAACCGGTGCAATCGCAGAGCTGACTTTGGGAGCTTATATCTTGCAATCTATAAGGAGTTGGGCGATGAGAAAAACATGAAAGTTGTAGTACTTTGTATCTAGTTTGCAGAACTTTAAACCGTTTGACAGTTGGAGTTGAGTACAAGAAGTTATGATTGATACACTACAGGCTGTCGAGGAAGAGTTTGATATTTTCAACATAAGCATGTAATGATCCAAAAGTTTATTTTTAGTTCTAGAGATCGAAATTCGATTTCGAGACTTTCGACATTTTGATAATGAATTATAGGAGTGATCTGGAAAGTTTGGTCTAATTTCATCAAGTCGCGATTGAGTTTTAAGCGTGAAATACGAGTTAATTGTTTAACGAGCGAAATTGGTATCACATTGAGAAAATGAGCTCCGAATTGAGTTTCGATTGAACGAATGGGTTCGTAGTTTTATTTGTGACTCATAGGAACAAGAATCGTCGAATACCGAGTTCGTATGATGGAGGTAAAGCCTTTTAGTGAAATAAAACTGTTGGTGTAAATAGTCCTGGTGTGCACCTTTAGCGACCAGATGTGACACTTTTAGCGACGGGATTGGACTTTTAGCGACCAGAATAGTGTTTTTTTGACAGAAACTTAAGGACCAAAAATAGTCATTTCCTTCATTTCGTTTTGGAGTTTTGGAGCACGGTTCTTGGGCGATTTTGAGGATTTCTTCAAGACTTCAACTTGGGTAAGTGTCCTATATCCAGATGTGATTATATTTCATAAATCCATGGTCATATTCATTATTTATTTCGGATTTAAATGGAAGAAATCAAGATTTTTGCAAACTCTTCCAAAAACAAAAATTTAAGATTTGGAGGTCGAGTTGTTATCGGATTTTGGTAAAATTGGTATGGGTGGACTCGTAATTGAATGGGTTATCGGATTTTGTAAGTTTCACCGGATTCCGAGATATGGGCCCTACGGACAAATTTTGAACTAATTTTGGATTTTAATGAAAATGTAATATTTTCTTATGAAAGTGATTACTATAATTTTTGTTGACTGTATCGAATTAATTATGACTAGATACGAGTCGATCGGAGTCAAAAATTCGAGAAAAAAGCATAATACTTGGTTAAATTGGAGCAAGTCGAGGTAAGTGACTTGTCTAACCTTGTGTGGAAGAAATTTCCCCTAGGATTGATATTGATGTGATTATTGAAATATGTTGAAAGTCGTGTGCACGAGGTGACGAGTGTGTACACGGGCTAAATTGCGAAAGATTATATTTTTAAATTGTGTAGATCACTGTTGCGCATTTATTAAATTATTTTATCTTGTTATATTCTTCATCATTGATCTGAGATATATACTTCAAATTAGTTTGATCTTTTTTTACTAATTGTTTTACCTGTTTAGTTGAAACTTGGTTTCTTTTTATTCTGTGCATTATTTGAAGATTGATTTTCTTTATATTAAATATTATTAATATGAAATATTTGACATTTTAAAACTTGATATTGAAGCAACGTAGTAAAGATTTTGAAATATTATTTTCCTAAATTATTTACTCCTGAATATTTTTACACTCATTGTGAGGGAGCCGTGAGCTCTTTATTGTGGAAAACTATTATTGATGATTTATTTTGGCATGATCCGTGAGCTCTTTATTGTGAAAAAATATTGTTGTTGAATTATTTTGGCAAGTTAAATTATTTGAGCACTTGAGGTGCAAATTGTGATATATTTTGATATTGATACGCATGCGGTGGTATAAGGTCTGGGTGTTGAAACGCATGCTGTGAGATAAGGGTGGCTTGATACGCGTGGCTAGTAGGGGAACTACTAGAAGTCATGCGGTGTGATAAGGGTGGCTAAAACGCGAGATGCTATTTCGGGAAAAAAATATTTTCTTTAAATAAATTGTGAAGGCTCCCGCGGTGATATAAGAAAATGAGATATTGTGAATGTATTTATGATTTGGGACTACGAGGCGGTACCTTAGGAGTGCCCTTGTTTATATTGATTTATGGCCATAGTTGCTTTTGATTAATTGTTGTGATTTTCATAAATTTGAAGGAAATTCTGTTTTGATTCCACGAGATATTATTTGTAATTATTTGATGTCATTAAATGTGACATACTATTTGATTCATTTCCAATGTCATTTTATTTTACTACATTGATAAACATTTTACCATGCCATTATTATATTCCAGTAGGGCCTCACCTGACCTCGTCACTACTCTACCGAGGTTAGGCTTGACACTTACTGGGTACCGCTGTGGTGTACTCATACTATGCTTCTGCACATCTTTTTATGCAGATCCAGGTACATTTTACCAGCCTAGACGTCAGTGAGTTACCTGAGCTTGGAGACTTCGAGGTATATCTGCCAGCGTCCGCAGACTCCGGAGTCCCCTTCTATCATTTTATGTTGTTTCCTTATATTTTATTTAGACCTTGACATATAGAGACATTGAGAATAAATTCTTAGAAGCTTGTGACTTATTTCTACCGGGTTTTGGGAGTTGAAATTGTTTGAATTGTAGTTTATTTATTTTAGATATTTATTATTATTCCGCATTGATAGGCTTACCTAGTCTTAGAGACTAGGTGCCATCACGACATCCTACGGAGGGAATTTGGAGTCGTGATATCTGATTTGGCCAAGATGGGGCTACTAGACATAGCCGCTTTCAATGCGTTGAAGGCCTCCTATCGCTTGGGACCCTAATCCCAAGGCGTGACTTTATTTAGGAGTTCTGTCAACGGTACCGCAATGAGAGAGCAATTTTTTATAAACCGCCGATAAAAGTTGCATAGGCTAAAGAACGCCCTCAAGGCATGGATATCCTTAGGCGGCGGCCAATCTGTGACAACCTGAATCTTCTGTTGGTATATCTTGATCCACCATTCCTCGATGACATGTACGAGGAAGTCAATCTATTTTAGGGTGAATGAGCACTTGGATAACTTCACATATAATTCGTTCTCCCGCAGTCGGGGACCTTCCGCAGGTGTTTCAGGTGTTCCTAAAATGTTTTGCTATATACCACAATGTCATCCAAGTAGACCACTACAAATTCGTCTATGTACTCTCGGAAGACTTGGTTCATCAGGGTGAAAAATGTGGCTGGAGCATTAGTCAAGCCGAATGGCATGACCAGGAAGTCTTAAACCCATATCTTGTCACACAGGCCGTCTTGTATTCATCTCCCTCAGCAATTCAGACTTGCTAGTAACCTGTCTTCAGGTCTATTTTGGTGAACATTGTAGCACCACCTAGTATATCGAACAAGTCT
The DNA here is from genome assembly GCF_000390325.3 of Nicotiana tomentosiformis. Taxonomy (NCBI): domain Eukaryota; kingdom Viridiplantae; phylum Streptophyta; class Magnoliopsida; order Solanales; family Solanaceae; genus Nicotiana; species Nicotiana tomentosiformis. Next base: position 92,683,420 of record NC_090817.1, on the reverse strand, counting down.
ACCATTAGCGAGATAGGATACTTGTTCATCACAGTGATTTTGTTTAGGGCCCAATAATCAATACATAGTCGTAGGTGCCATTGTGTGTCTTTTGGAACAGCACAGGGGACCCATCGGGGGACTTGGAGGGAACACTGATCCATGTGTTCAACATTTCCGTCAATTGTCTCCAAAGCTCGGTAAGTTCGGGTTGTGGCATTCTGTAAGGCGCCCGGGCGGGTGGCTTCATACTCGGCACCAACTAATCGCATGGTCCATAGTGCGCCTAGGTGGGAGTCGCTTTGGCATATCCTGTGGCATGACGTCTTCAAAATCCTTTAGCAGCTCATTCATGGGTGCAACAATGGGACCCCAAGAGCGTTAAATATCTTCAATACAGAGGGTATCCAGGAATGTAGCTTCTTCAACTGCAAGGCCGAGATGTTCTCTGCGGTTATCTTTATGGTTATGCATGGGATAATTCAGGGCTTGGCCCCATTTGCTTTCATCATCAGTAGCAAGCTTGAATTCTAATCCAACTATCAGCTCGAAGTTATCTATGATCACCACATACAAGTTGAATTTTCCTTCATAAGGCCCAAGCTTCACTGGCGCCCGTGTCTATCATCGCCCGAAAGGGTTTGCCATTCACATTTATTTCTATGAACATCATGGTCTTCTCTTGGTTAAGAGGAAGCCCATCATCTGTCTTCTTTTTCCCTTTCTTGGTGGTTGGGCATAAGTCCTTCTTCTTACAGATGCTGACACTGGTTCCCGCTAAGGCCTCAGAAATAGAACAAATAAGTACGTTAAACGCACCTATTGGTTCTGTCTAGTCAACATTATTTGGTCATCATCTGTTCCATCATCAAAAGTTTGATGGGCATTCATTTATGCATGTGGGTATTCATTGTTCAAATGTGGCCCACCGCATTGGCGACATCCTGAAGGGGGCTTCCTCCCCCGATCATTATTGAGAGACGAAGCATTGTTGCTGCCTGAGGAAGGAGTTTTATATTGCATTAAGGTAAGCGACATATAATTGAATTGATTCACCGGTTACACTTCAATCCCTACCACTTCTTCTAGGGCCACCATTGCTAGGTTGGTCCCCTTTGTATCCTCCTCGGATAGGCGATTGAGGCATCTCCGTCCAAGCTTCCACTTGGTAGTCCCCAAGGAATTCCACTGCTTGGATTAACTTGGGTAAAATGTCTACCCTTTGTCTTTGCTGCTCCATACATGCATAAGGTTTCAAACCTTTCAAGAATGTGAAGAGTTTGTCTTTGTCCCCATATTCCATATATCCCGCATGTGTGCGGAGAATTCCCGCACGCAATCCCGGACTGCCTTGGTCTGGCGGATTTCCCAGAGCTTTCTCCGTGTACTGTACTCAACATTTTTGGGTAAAAGCTGTAGGTGTGTGGCTGCCTTTAGGTCTTCCCAACTCTCATAATCTTCACCGGCCCCGATGGGTTTGTATTTCATTGCCACTAGAGTTTAGCATCACTCAGAAGATACATTGCAACAATTGCTACATTTTTTGCTTCTTCTAATTCTCCTACGACATCGAAGAACTGTTCGATGTCGAAGATTAAGTTCTCAACTTTCACGGCATTCTGAGCCCCATTGTAGGGTTTTGGCTCAGGAATCTTCAGTTTTTGTGGCACAGGGGCGAGGTTCACAGCACCTCTGGTGTCGTTTCTGCCACCCCGAAGTAGGCCTTGTAAGGCAACGTTGACAACATTGAGCTGGCATGTTAAGTTGTTTATGGTTTGTTGCATGGAAGTCATTCTGTCTGCCTCTTGTGCCCTATAGGCTAATTCTCGGTCCTCTCCTATTGGAGGCCCTCGAATTTACTGAAAAGTTTGGCTGCCTCTGTGGCTGCCGTTTGTCGGTCTCCTTCAGAGTTGTGACTGATGTTTGCGATGTCACCTTCGGCCTGCCGCATCTTGCGGTAGGGGTGGGCATTCGGTATTTAAGAATTTCGGTTCGGTATTTTGGTATTCGGTTTATAAATTATGTGTATCAAATATCGTACCAAATTATTTCGATACAGTTCGATATTTTTTATTTTGGCTCGGTACAGTTTTGGTACGATTTCGGTTTAATAATCGCTAAATAAGCAAACTAACTTGGTCAGCCCTCTTTGAAAACGTTGTCGCTAACAGTAAGCAGTTAAGCACCATTATTTTCTTTGACAATTCACAATTCACAATTCTAAGGAGTACATCTGATGCCTGACAATTTCTTTCACAATTCACAATTCAGTGATCACAATTCTCCGTGCAGTTTAAGGTCTAAGGAGTAAGCACAATTCAAGGCAAGAAACATAAACTGTTTGGACGCTAAAAAAAATGATACAATATGGATAAACAGAAACTGTCTTCATTCTTCACAGTGTACATTGCACATTGCACAATTCACAATTCTGCCTAACTCACATAGTGCAGCAGAATTAAACAAAAAAATAGAGATTCTAATAGTGCAACAGTAGCAGCAGAATTAAATTAGTCTTAACAATGCAACAGTAGCAGCAGACTCTAACAGTAGCAACAAAATTAAACATAGTGCAACAAAAATAGAGAAGGCATCCTTCAATTCAAGTTTACACTAATAGTCTCGAATTAACTTAGTCTTAATTCTTAAATACGGATGTCAGGAAGACGCTCAAGACAACACATAATATACTTCCTTAAACAATATGTGACATCCCTCTTTGGATGAACATTATAGACTCGACCACAATGCTTGCACTCTACTTTGCGAACTTCTCTGTTATCTTCTTTCACCTCAAAGTGTTCCCAAATATGAAAGCGTACTTTAAGAGCATGGGGAATGATTGCATTTGATAGTGTACATTTACCTCAAAAATAATCAAAATGCAGATATTAAAACTTCTCACTTTCGAGTGAAACTAAAAAAGTCCCTCAGCGAGTTCCATCAGAAAATGATATCGACAAATTTTTCAGAGACGTGTCAAGATCAAAGTAATAGTTACTAAGCAAGAATAACTAGAATAATTACTCAAGCAATTGAAGTATTTCAACAATTAGACATAGCTCTTTTATATTCAATCCTGGAGATTCTGCAGCTTCTAGTTCTAAGAGATTAAAAGTTGAACTAAGAGCACACAAGCTGTTCCAAAACTTCCACGTAAGATCATAGCTAATGAAAAGAATTTCCAAGTTCCAAATGTGCAATCATACTAAAGTATATAAGAAAGTTGTCAAGACCAGTACACGGAAAATAAATAGAGTTGAAGTTGCAGTAGAAAATTCAGACCACATGACTTTTATATTACAAGGCTATAAATATTATGTTTTACTATGACGTTTAACTATTTAAGTTATTAAATTGCTCATCTCTATCAGAATAGTATGCAGTAAAGGACGAGGCTCTGGCTGCTTCATGGAGGTCTTAAGCCTTCACAAATCATTATATACAATCAGTTTCTTGGGTACTATTAAGACGCTAGTAATTACATATATACATTTATCAGCAAAAAGAAAACAAAAACTAGAAACAAGATGCCAACATACTATTAGTAACAGTGGAGCCATATCCCCCATTATCAATATTTTTGCTTCAGGCGAACAATTTCACCAACATAGGATAAGAACACTATGAAGGATTTTAGTCTCAACAGATATGTGACCTATATTGCAATTAAGTTCCGAGCAAACCAAAATCCATAAGCAGATAATACCTCTTTGAGGTCACTGCCAAATTCTTTGACAGTAGATATAGCCACAATGGCAGCTTCATCAAAAGGATATATGTAAAGCACAAAAAAAATGAAGATTAAGCAGGGGTAACCATCCATAGCTGCTAAGATTATATATTGTTCCTAAAGGTGATCGTGCCGCATAATCATTTTTCCTAGATCATTAACATGCAAATAAGTTAGCACAGGTAGTACTCATAAAATAAAAGTTTCAAAACAGTCATATGCACGATGTGACAATACCTAAAGAGTCAGGAAGGTGTAAACTTGGTTATGTAAAAAAAAGTTACCTTTATGATATATTCAAACTAAGGACTATTGGACTAACTTTCTCAGTCAACAATCAACACATATCTCCAAGATATAAAAATTTATTTGTGCATAATTTAGGGCATGATACACAATGAAGCAAACAGACAAAGGAATTGAATCTAATATTCTAAGTGATTCCTAATTTTAAGTGACAACTTGTGCCCAAAAAAATGAGGGGTTAGCTAATTTTAGCTAAAAGAGCACTCAAAGATCACAAAACAAGGAGATAATAAAAACCCAACCACATAGATGAAAAAAAAAATAGAAGAATGGTCAATGAAAGCACACAGATCTTGTGCAAAAAACCCACCTTTTTCTTTCAAAGAAAATCCTACCAAGAAAAATCGTTAAACCCCACAAAGAATCAATAAATCAGTAGACCAGTTCAAAAGTGGCTTGCCTAAAAAATAGTACTTGAAGTCTTTAATGTAGAGAAAGAAAAAAGAAAAAAAGCAGTCTTTACTCGAACCAGTTACATCTAATTCATCCAGAAACATGTAACATCCATTTTTCTTTTAAGAAACTAAAGATACCATTGAAGAAACTAAAGATACTTTTGAAGAAACTAGAAACATACCTTTGATTCTTTGAAGTCACAACAACCGATCTCTTAGTAGTTAGTATTCTCACAGCAAAGGTCTTCTGGCTGAAAGAAACTATCACCGTTTCTGACTTTCTGTCTTTCTCCCTTTCTAAATTCTAATTCCCTAATCGGCTACCTAATTGAACGAATCAGATAAGTGAAAGACTAGAGAGTAGGGCCTTATTGGGTTGGGCTGGGGCGCTGGGCAATGGGCATTAGATATACAACTTGGGCTGGGCACTATAGCTATAAGTCCAACTTAAAATTTGGTATTTCGGTATACCGAAATTTCAAGATCCTAATACCGAGGACCATACCTTTATACTGAAATACCGAAAATATAATACCGAAATCGAAATACCGAATTAATTCGGTCCGATTCAGAATTTGGTTTTTCGGATTTTATGCCCACCCCTATCCTGCGGTCCAGGTCGTCCAACCTTTGCACTAGGCTGGTTCTTAGATTAGGTACCGTATTCATGATGGGTTGTAATACGTTAACCGTTTCTTCAAAGGCCGCAATACGGTTCCCATGATTTACCATGGTCAGAAATGGTGGTAATGGCAATGTGTTCCCTCATCCGATGTCGAGCCTAGGCTCTGATACCAACTGTTACACAACGCCTTCCTGAGATTCCTTGGAAGGGCGACGTAAGGCTAAGCAACAAATATCCATGCGGTTACTATCCGCCAACTGGGGTCCCCTCCGTACGCTAGACGAGACTGTTAGTGCTGTACAGAAAAACTAATGTCAAGAGCAATTGAGAGAATAGAAAAGAGAATGAGAATGAAAGAAAGTTTGATTGCATTAATGAAAGCTATTACAAAAAAGCAACGCGGTGTCAAGGGGAGAGACACCAGTACAGAGAATTATTTGCTTGCTTGAAAGTTTGATTGATTGATCCCCCTAATAATGCTTAAAAAAATAAACCAAAGTTCGAGGACTTGACATAATTAAGCTAGAGAGACATAATAAAAATACATGAAGTAAAATTACTCTATATTTACAATAGAAAGGACTTAGATTCCTACAAGGTAGAAGCATATCTGTTGGCAGCAACCTTGTCTTTAGCATCAGAGTTTGCGTGTGCGGTGCTATTGGCATCTGCTTGCGGTTGGGTGCTGGCGAGGGCTATCGGTGGGGCGACATAGGTACAGGTGTGCTAGTCACTTGGCGCGACCAAGACCTCGGGGCCGTCCATGACGCTAGGAGGCTTGCCAGGATACTATGGGACAGATCTAAGGGGTCAATGTGGCATGGCTGAAAAGACGCGATAGTTTATATGCATCTTTACAAGATGAAGTGCTTCTAGTTTCATTCACTAACAAGTTGTGATTTTTCATTATAATCGAGGCTTTCCTAGTATGTGTTACTAGCTTTTTGTCTAATTTAAAAAAATGTCCAAAACATACAAAGGTCAAACTGCTAAAAAGTATGTTGCCATTACTTATTCACAAGCGGATTCAGAATTTAATAATTATGGGTTCCTGTAAGAACCTCAAGTAAATTTTTAATAATAATTGGGTTCACATTCAAATATTTATAGATATTTAATAAATTTTTCAAACATATTTATACCGTTTGGACAAAATCTACTAGGTTCACTTGAACCCGTAGGTCTGGAGATGGATTCGCCCGTGTACTTGTTAGTGATTCTGCCACTGTGTATGTTCTCCAAACCTATGCTCAAGAGATCCACCAAGTATTTGAGCATTAACTTGCAATCATGAATTAAGTTAGTGTACAGAAAATTTGTCATTTTTCTCATATTAATACCTCTTTGGAATCTGCCACGATCTCAGCGTTACCAAGACTATGCTACAACACATAGTAAATAAAAGTATATTTACGAACATTACGAAAAAAAAACAAGGGGATTTTTCTCCTACAAAAAAAATTATATATTAAAATAAAATTACTATTTTTTTTTTGGCAAAAGAATTTCAATTGACACCCCTTGCTAAGTATGTTGCATATGTACACTCAATATGTTGTTTCCATCGCTATCACGCAAGATTATACTACCTCTTTTCCCGGGCTTCCTGATTTATATCTTCTTACTTTGTTGTTAGTAAGGAGGACAAATTCAGTAGTTTTCATGGTTGCCAAACACTATACCCAGTGTTGTTGCTGGCTGGAGCTCTGTGTCTCATACTTGTCAATTTGCTGATACTGTTCCAGCAACTGCACTATACCGAAGCGGTGGCTCGCCAGCAGTTGATGCTGTTCCATCTACTGCGCCTGCTCATCCTTCATCCTCCTTGTACTGGTCGAGATAGTTTTGCTTGTGCAGGCATTACTTTTTACCTTAGTTTCCCTTTTCTGTAGTATAGCCAGTCTAGAAGTGATTTCGCTAAGGTCTCTTTAGAGGCACATAGTCTCTTAATTGTTTGTGTTTCATTGGCTGCTAAAAGTCTCTGGCTAATGTTCATAGGAAGTACAGGAGCTAACAATTTTTTATACTGATTTGCATCCTCTAGATATTTATTGGATGAAATTCCATCTTACCTGATTAAAAGAAAAGTCTCTGTCCGATGTTCAAGGAGCATAGTGCTGTCTAAGCTCTACCTGGCAAAATTTTCTTTTGTTTGGAAAGATTTAAGATTACGATGTCAAAAGAAAACAGACAAAAGAGATAAACAACTGATTTTTTCCTTTGCTTTCTCTCCTCCATTTCCTTACCCCCCCCCCCCCCCCCAAAAAAAAACAAACAAACATGATTTTCAAACAGTTCTTTGCTTTTTCCTTTTTCCCTCCCTCAGGTTCCTTTCTTGTTTATCATGTACCCATTTTCAGTAAACAGATTATCCTCCTCTGTCTCATGTCGTGCCCTTCATTTCAACCAATTTTCATTCCATTACTTCCCAATCCAAGGCAGTTGAGCACAACAGCGAAATCTGAAAGATTTGAAAAGAATTCTTGGAGATCGTGTGGGATGACATCAATCATTCACAACTTTTGGCAGTATTCTCAATTAATTGGGTATGTAAATCTCACTATGTTCAGTTAACAAGTTGCTTTAGACTGCACGGTTTGGTTTATCTTAGGTGATGCTTGCGTACACCGTAACTAATCCACGGACAGCTTACTACAATACATTGTTAGAAAAACCTGTGGATGAAAGCTGGAGCGATGGGCTCGCAGTGATGAAAGCTAGAGCAAACCTACAGTGTTGTACCTGCTTTTGGAATCTGCGATCTCTAGGTTGTTACTTCTACACTCAAACTACTCAACCATTCCCTTGGGACTGAGTGGATTGGTTTCTTATTCTTTTCTTTTGTTTGCTAATTGCATTTGTTTCCAGAAGCTGTAAATTATGATGTGTTGGAGTTCTCATTTGATGCAATGTTGTTTGGTTTTGTCTCTCCATTGGTGGACATAGGCTATGTAGTTTCATATTCGCTTGCTGAAACTTCACAGCAATTGTTCAAGAAATTAGAAAAAGATACAATCTTGCTTAATCTGCGAAATGATGATTATGGAATCACAAGGATAATACTAATGGCTTGGTATATTTTATAAATTCTTAGGATTGTATTTTGCTTGACTTCTAAGCTTATGTTGGGAAGTCCATCTTGTGGCGGAGATCTTACTTTATTTACTTGGTTCAGTGTATGGATAATCTTCCTGTTGAGGCAATTGGGAATATGCCTCTCCCACTTGAGTCAGCCAGCCATACCATTCTACCCTCTGCAATGTGTAGGAAGTGGTGAGAAGATTCCTGCTAATACAGTCTCCTATAGTCTCGTTGCCGTGATATCACTCTTTGCCTGAAACTTCTCGATGCCTATTCTAATGAGTGGCCTATTTGTTGAGATCTTACTACTAGTAGGCCAGACAAGAGTGGATGCAGCCCTTAGCTACCTCGTTCATCTGAACCAAGTATTTCGACGTGAAGTATATTACTAAAATTTCAACAAAATCTAGAGATAACTTACATAGTTTCGTACTAAGAACTTAAAAGCTCGAATACATCAACTTTAAAGGATCCCCTTCGAGGCCGGAGATACCTATTTCTCAGAAATGGTTTCAAACAATTGGTTATCTGTACTGATGGATGATAATGATTAGTTCTTAGCTTCCACTGTGGTTGCTTGGTTCATGTACACGAGGGTCCTTGGAATGTTTGTTTACAATGGTCTGAACTATTTTTTTTTTGAAGCTGGAAATGTTGTTTCTCTCTCATAATTTTATATAGGAGTCGAACCTAATCAAAGCTTCCTTTTTCTCAAGTTTCTTTCTTTGATTTATATCAGTGTTTTGGCATTAGATATTAGTTTGTAACTGACAGTTTGTCCAAAGATTGAAATGTTAGCTCTTGTAAAAAAAGTAACTGGTGATCTGAACAGCACGACAAAGAAGAGCATTGCATTGAAGCAATATGTTTGGACACATTTATATTGGAGGCTGACAGCCTTGAAAATTCCACTTAATAGATTGTGCAATTGAGCCTCTGTAGCTCGTTTCAAAATGAAGATTGAAGTGTTCTAAAGAATTATGATATTATTGTCAATACATTGACATTGGTGAGCTGTTCGAGCCGTGGAAACAGCCTCTTGGAGAAATGTAGGGTAAGACTGCATACAATAGACCCTTGTGGTGCACAGGGGCGGATTTAGGGGGGCGGAAACCCCCTTCACCGAAAAATTACACTGTATATATAATGCAAAATCTATTTTTTACCTCTATATATTAAGTTTTGAATTCCCTTGACATAGCCTAAAAGCATAGCTTAGTGGTCAAGGGGGTTCAAAACCTTTGTAAGGTCAGAGGTTCAATTCCCACTAGTTACAATCTTTTTGAACTTTTTTTCTTTTTGAACCCCCTTAGCGGAAATCTTACCTCCGCCACTGGTGGTGCGGTCCTTCCCCGGACCCTGCGCATAGCGGGAGCTTAATGCACCGGACTGGCTGCGACATTGACATTGGTGAGCTGTTCATAATCTTGAGTCTGTAGACGTTAGGTATTTCAGAATACGTTGGTTAAGTTCTTTCAGATGTTGTCTAAATCATCAAAAAATTAAAAGGCTCCTGTTTTGATATGTATTTAATTATGAATATGAGGCTGTTAGAGAATCTCATGTATTGGAGCTGAGTTTGATAGCAATTATGATGTTTTTACACATTGGGTTGCTGGTCTGCTGCAAAGATGCCCTAATCTTAGTAAAGTAGTTATTCATTTAGTAATTTTAGAGTGTCAAAGATTTTCCAGCTTTCCCACACATAGTGTTCAGCTGATGATGAGATACATGCATGTGCATCTGCAATTTGTATATAAATAGATTAGAAACCTACATAGATGTGGAATCTTCTAAATCTACAATAACAGAAGCAGGTATGACAAGCCTGTTCCTCTCTTGTTTTCTATAATTTGTTACTAATATTATAAAATGAACTGGTTGAGATTTTTGAATCATTTTCCAATGAAGTTTCTTATCATCTTCTTGTGATTCCCCTTTAGTTGATTCAAAGTGAAAAAGAAGTTAGGATTCTCTTCTGTTTAATGATCCTTTCCACTGGATTACCTTTTGGATGGAAATTATATTGCTGTAATGTACCGACATCCAAATATTTACATATGGGATACATTTTCTAGGAGACTGGATTTCATTAGTCACTGAACATGAAATTGTGTTCTCTTAGTTACTACACTAGCACGTGACTGTTCGAGTTCCTATTTATGGAGTAATGAACTACAAGGAAAATAGAAAGAGCAATCATCTGCAGCTATAGTCTGAGGCGGAGCCAAGATTTGAAGCTTAGGAGTTCGGAATTCTAGTTCTTTTTAAGTTATTGGGTTCTAAATTACTAATAATTTGTATATATTCAATGAATTTCTTAAAGAAATACCGGGTTTGAACCAACCTTTTAGCTCCGCCTCTGTTTGTAGTGCTATGCAATTATGATAAAGCTCCCACAGCAAGATCATCCCCCCTCCTCCCCTTCCCCCCAAACCAAAAAAGAAAAAGAAAAAGAAAAGACAGGAAAGGTAAGCTAGAAAAAGAGATGGGAAAGGAATAATGTCAAATCATAGCGGTGAAGGAGCTGATCATAGAGGTGAAGGAGCTGCTCATGGAACTTGTTATCTGTTTTTACTTGTTTTTTACTATATTCTGAGTTTCTAATGGTGAACTGTCTTTTTTTGTGAATGCTGCATTGCATCTAATGACCTTTGCCGTGTGATATTCCTAAACCTCTTGATGAAGGCTGTCCTATTGATTTGATAATATATTGTTCTTATGTTTAAATGTCATGAGTATCTTTTATGTTCCTCTTTTCTTTTTTTGTAAATCTTGTGAGAACGCCTCATCAAAATATATTTTTCATTTGGTAGTTTATCTTCTCAATTTTGTGGGCTTTACTTCACTGTACGTTATTACATGGTATCTTATTTAGATGACTTCATGGTGATGTATATTACTACGATTCTTTTAGTGACTGAATGGTATGTGCTCAAATTTGACCTGTTAATGTGATAACTGTCTCAAATGTTGGGACCTCTATGGTATAGGAAGACGTGTTCGCAGAAGGAACAAGATACTGGTTGAGAAGGGGGAGTTAGCAAAGTTAGACAAGATTGGAACAAATGGGCTAGTGTACCATATAGTGCAAATCAGGTGCCAGCAGTCTGTCTCCTTATATTGCATGTTCTAACAGTTCTTGCCCTTAACGCAGAAGCAGGAAGTGATACTGCACCTGCACTTTTTCTTGCTTCATAAATAGTTTTCTTGTTTGCTGTAATCATGACTAGTGCTAATTACCTGTATGGATTTTAAATTGACATCTTGAATTCTTTTCTTCTATTTTCATCCAGAAGACCAGACAGATCCTAGTTCACCTATTTTTAAGATCACTATTTCTACATTACATATTTCATCTAAAATGCATTCAAGAGGTGATAACTATAGCTTTTTAACTCTTACATTATGCTTCTCTGTTTTCATAAATGTATTTGAGCTCATTAATAGGACCTACAGGTCTTATGCCCTGATCCACTGTTTGTCATGGTGGTTTGAAACACTTTATTAATATATATATTCCACCGTGTTTGATCATTATTGTCTTGTTCTAGTTGTTTTACAACATTTTACAATAGAATAATTGAAAGCTTCTACTTTCTTTTATTTTTTGTCTCAAGTTTTATTGAATTTCCTAAGTGTAATTGTTGAAGCACTTTTTAGTATTGTGATGATCTGTTCAATTGTGAAAAGGATTCCACTTCAGCTGGTAACTCTGGTTCCTTGGAAAATCTAAGGGGTTCAATTCCTCAAACATGCATCGTCCTCTTTTCCCAAGTGTGACACTCGTATCTTTTGCCTGAGATGAAATTAAATGGATCCTCAGTGAGGATTCCTATAGCTGATCCTATCTTGTTTAGATCTGAGGATATACAAGTACTCAAATGGATTCAAGTCCACATATGTGGGCATGCGTACTTGTATATCTTTGTCTCTCCATTTTTATGATTAAATGTTGGACTTGCATCTTTTTAGTTGGCCCTCTGGTGGTATAAAATGATATTCCCTCCGTTTCAATTTATGTGAACCCATTTGACTGGATACAGAGTTTCAAAAAATAGAGAAGATTTTTAAACTTGTGGTGTAAAATGAGGCACATATATTTTGTGTGGTTATAAATCATTGCATAAAAGTAAATTGTTTTCAAATAAGGAAAGAGGTCATTCTTTTTTGCGCGGACTAAAAAGGAAATATGTTCACATAAATTGAAACGGAGGGAGTATAATTTTTTTGCATTTTAGTTTCAATAAAAGTAAGTTGAACTTTGAGATTTTCTTGTATGGATTGCCTACAAAAGGTTGTAATTCGTTGCTTGCTGTAAATTGTCTGATCTGTGGCCATTCAGCCTAAGGCTGGCAAGTGGGCCGGCCCGGGACCGCGGGCCAGGACCGTTTGGTTCGGTTTTAGCGGGCTTGGTTTGGTCTCGTGGGCCGGTCCTATAATTTGGGCCCGTCAGGCCCGGGACTGACCCGGGCCAAATGGTTCCAAAGGTTTTTTTTTTAAAAATAAATAAAATATATAGTCGTTGGGCTGTCAAAAATAGCCGTTGGCTATTTATAAAATAGCCATTTAACTCCCCCAACTTTGTTTTAATCCCAAACTTTTTATAATTACACTTTTTTCCTATTTTCAACTATAAATACCCCATCATTATTTTATTTTTTCTTACAAAATCATCAATCTATCATAATCTCTCTCTAATTTACTTCTATAATTGTTACTATTGCTTACTTTATTGTTACAATTTGTGAAACAATTGTATAGTTGGTGAATTGAAGTCTTCAACGATAATCAATTTCCAACAAGTTGTTCGTCAATTCGGTAAACTCGTTTCAACTCTTAAGTTTCAATATTATAATTTTGTTTGTTTTATTTACTTTGATTGATTAATTAGGATGGCTTATTCCTTAAAAAATATGTTTAGTAAAACTAAGGGAAAATCGAAGAGTGGTGAATCTAGTGGCTAATCTGTTCCTCCTCCACTTCGCCCGGCTCCCCGACCCAAACTTGTTACCCGTCCTACACCTCTTATTCTTGATAGCAATAATAGTTTATTACAATTTGTCGAGAGTCAATTTTGCCATAATATTGCATCCGGTGAACAATTAAACCATGAATATATGAATGCTCTTTATGGTAATCCAACCTATTAATGAAAATGATGATGAAGAAATAGATTTTGATGAAACGCAACCGGATGACGATACACCACTAGTCATATTTACCATTTAATTGTGGGTGATGGTATGCGAATTTTAAATGTTGAAATTGAAAAGGTTAAAATGACTCTTATTGACTTTTTTATTCAAATCGTAGAAGTAGACTTAGAGAATATTTTAAAAGATGCGATGAATTTGGCTTAAGAGAAAGAAAGGTTCCTAAACCTTGTCCAACTAGATGGAGTTACATGTATGAAAGTTTAGTTGTTGCATATGAATATAGAAACCCCATAAACTCAACGTTTAATGCTCATGTAAGTGATGATGATGAACACCTTACACATACGGATTGAGCTAATGTTAAAATGCTTGTAGATATTTTAGAAAAATTCCATATTGCTACAAATGAATTTTCTGGGCAATATTATCCTACTATTTCTAACTGTTTAGTTTATATTATAGAACTTGCAAATTTGTTTGATCATTTTTCAAAGGGTGGAGAATTTATCAACTTGCTATTGATTTCATGAGAAAAAAGTTTAAAAAATATTTTTTCCCTATTCCCTCTATTTATGGTATTGATGCATTGTTAAATCCTACTATGAAATTAGGAGGTCCTCATTTTTGGTATGAAACTGTTTATAATGGTTTAGCACTTGAAGATGAGGAGTTATCTAAACTTCCGAACGCAATAGCCTCAATTAAAATAAATGTTCAAACTATTTATAATGCTTATCAAGTTGCATTAGATCGTGCTAGACCAAATGTTCCAACTCCTTCTTCTTCTAGTTCTCAATCATCTAAAAAAACTGTGCGAGTAAGAGCACTTAGTGCTTGGGCAGGGTTCAGGGGTTCTCAAGGTTCTAGTACTAGTGATTTTTCACAACTAAATGAGCTTGAAGTTTATTTGTTACAGGGAATTGAGGAAATGAATCCCGACGGCTCCTTTAATATTTTGGAATGGTGGAAGGACAAAGAAAAATACTTTCCGATTCTTTCAAGGATGGCTCGAGATATTTTAACTATTCAAGCTTCAACAGTGGCATCAGAGAGCGCTTTCAGTCAAGCAAGACTTCAACTCGGTGATTATAGAACGTCTATGAGGGAGAGCTTGGAAGAATCAGTACTTTTCAGAGATTGGATCTGTTCGGAAAGAAAATTTTTTGGACTTGCTGAATCACAACCAGAGGTAGACGAAGCTTACGAAGAAATGCTAGCTGAACTTGCGGAGGATGATGCTTCGCCTGGAAGCGGTGATGACCAAGCTTCATTTCCGCCACCACCAACGGAAATTCCTCCGGACCTTGAAGGATTTATGAAATTTGTAAGAGATACCATGTAAATTAATATGTAACTTGTATTTTGGCACATCTTGATTAGTTTCTTTTTCTTCTCAATGGTGGTATTAGCACCTTGTTGTGCTCATTCCATAGGGGGGAGGAAGACTAAGAAAGATATTGCCATGATTTTTAATGCTATAATAAAAATATAACGCATTGATTTGAATATCTCTTTATAATATTTTTGTCTTTTTATATATCTTAAGTTATACATATAGTATAATATAGTATAGTATAGTGTGTATATACTATGTATATATAGCATAGTATAGTATATATATATAAGCTTATATTTATACTATACTATAGTCTATACTATATATACATCTCATAAGATATATACGCTATATTCAATATACATATATATATAAGCTTATATATATACTATACTATACTATATATACATATATATATGTATATATGTATATATATATATAGTATAGTATATATATATATATATTATATATATATATATATATATATATATAAGCTTATATATATACTATACTATACTATATATACATCTTAAGATATATATATACATAGTATACTAGATATATATATAGTATAGTATAGTAGATATACATGTATATATAGTATATTTTAAGATGTATATATTGTATATAAATCGAATATAGCTTATATATAGTAAGATGTATATATATTATAGTATATTATAGTATATATATAAGCTTATATATATATATGTATATCGAATATAGCTTATATATCTTAAGTTGTATATATAGTATATACTATACTATACTATAATATATATACATCTTACTATATATATTATATATATCTTAAGATGTATATTATCGAATATGACTTATATATTATATATATATAATATAGTGTGTGTATATATATATATATATCTTAAGATGTGTATATCTAAACTGCATATGATATGTTATTATCACTTGTATTTATAAAGAGAACTTGTACCTGTCAAGGTGGCAGTTGGTTTTATCTTTGCTTGTTGATCTTATTAATAAATTGTTTGATTTATTCAAGATAGTTTTGACATGAACAAGGCTCTACATATAGGTTTGAGTAGGATATATTAAAATGATTGATATCTTGCTTTAAGAACTTTGCTTCTCCTTCCAATGGTTCAAGAATCTTATTTTATTAGTCAATAATTTATTCGATTAATTTAGTAGAGACTATACTTATATTACTTCTAGTAATGATGGTGCTAACTGCAAAATAAATTTAAGCAACATTGTGAGGAAGTCATTGTACTTCCAGTGTTAAACATAAGTATTAATGGTAGAGGGAGATATTATTACAACTGAAGGATCTGAAATAGAATTTCAGTAAGATCTCTCCTTTAAGTGGCTCTTTATAGAGATTTTTACGCAAATAGCCAGCCATATTTATTATTTATATAGTATACATCTATTGGCTATTTTAAGTTTAAACGGTTGAATAGATGGGTATTTAGGTTAATTCGTCCTCCTTTTATACTCTATATGCATGAACCACGGTCTGCTACTCTTTAGATGAATTATCAATTTCTACGAAAGGTCTCAAGTTTCAGGAATGCCTCGTTCAATTGCTTACAAGACTTGTTCAAAGGATAAAGAAGAATCACTCAAAAAAAAAACTTTTCAAATACCATCTAGATCATATAGTAGTATATATTAAGAGTTCGTTTTTGTATATTCTGACAACGTGACGTGTCCTAATTGGAATGAGTCGAGAAGTTGCAATCATCAAATAATGTGAAAAACAAGAGACTGAACATTCAACAACATAATGTGAAAAACATCAAATAATGTGAAAAACAAGAGACTGAACATTCAACAACAGAATGGCCATCTTCTCACTTCTTATTCCGTGACGTTAAATGTGTATTTTCACTTAAATTTACTATACACGTTATTTTATTTTATGTTTTACTTTAGATTAAAATTATTTTTCTATCACTAGAAAGAAGCAAAGCTTTTTTAGGCCGCCCATCTCACCTTTTTATTAATGCAAGTTCTTGTTAAATTGTAAATAAAATCTTATAAGAAGCGTTATGTTAAGTCTTGAAACTGTACTTTTAGGGGTCGTTTGGTACATGGTTCGGGGATAAAATTTGGGATTAATTTTATCTCATGTTTGATTTGGGTATTTGTATACGGTCGAAATGGATTTGGCATGTCCGGTACGGTTCGAAGGGTGATATATCGAAGTAAGATCCCGAGGGGGGGAGGGAAATAATCTAGAGCCTGGGAAGGCCGGTCCGTGCTGAGATCGACATCATAATCACACTCGAACAAGAATCGAACCATGGCGCGGCTAGATCTATCGTGCAAATAATCCAAAAACCAACCTACATCGACCAGGAATCCGTTCGACTGCTCAAACCGGGGTCGAGCTCGAGTCAAGATCACAAGTTCGAGCCGAAATCAAGCTCGAACCAAAATTGAGGGTACTAAGCAAGATCGGGTTCGCACACAAAAGCCGTTGTAATCCCACTAGAGGAAATCTTGGCAGAAATTATGAAAAAACTGATTTATCATGAGTTTCCCACTGAGTGTTTGTTTTATTATGCTTGGAGCAAAACATTTTTGGAAATGACCCAGTTGGAAGGACTTACACTATCAAAAATTGTATTATCCCCTCTATAAGCAAGAGTGATATTTTCTTGTTTCTCAGTTTGATTCTATTTTTGTTAAATCCTAAATTTCACTGTTCATAATTGGTTGGCCTGAATTACGTTTGTCTCCAATCTATATTCATACTTTTGTTTATCCTAACATTCTGTATTAAGTTGTACCACGTATCTTCGGAACTACGCATAAATTCAACTCTATCCCTTTTTTCGGGTAAACAGTTTGGCGCCCACCGTGGGGCCGAGGATAATAGTGGTCACTTATTTCCGAAAATAACCTTCAATTCAGGTTCGGCTACGAATAGCCACCGACCAAATGGCATCGCCGACCGATTACGAAGCTGGCCTTCAAGACGAAACCAACAACTTGGCACTACCCGAGATTCGAGCCGGATTATCGCTAGATGTCAATTCACAAATTGCTTTGGAAGCAAACCAGCGTTCCGAACCGGAAAGAAGCATTCAGGGTGGTGCTCGATCCGTAGCCCAAGATACCCAAAACCCGGAGGAGATCAGGGCCATCTTACGCATGATCTTCGAGATGTTACAAGCCCAACAATTAACAATAGCTCAGCTACATAGCCAAACTCGCGCACAAAGCAGGCCGGTTTCCAACCCACTTCGAGAGGTCACCCCTAGAATAGAGCCGGCCATAGTAAAGTCTAACGAGCTGAAATCGGGGACTAATCCCGGAATTACTAAACTGCTCGAGGAACTCACAAAACGAGTCGAAGCCAATGACAAGAGGGTGGAGACGTATAATGCCAGGGTCGATCAAATCTCGGGAGCTCCGCCAATGATAAAAGGGCTTGATTCAAAAAAATTCATACAAAAGTCTTTTCCATCGAGTGCGGCACCGAAGCCAATTCCCAAAAAGTTCCGTATGCCCGAATTCCCAAATACAATGGTACGACCGATCCTAACGAATATGTCACCTCTTACACGTGTGCCATAAAAGGCAACGATTTGGAAGATGACGAGATTGAATCCGTGCTATTGAAAAAGTACGGGGAGACCCTCTCGAAAGGAGCTATGATTTGGTACCATAATCTACCACCAAATTTCATCGATTCTTTTGCCATGTTGGCAGATTCGTTCGTAAAAGCTCATGCTGGTGCCATAAAGGTCGCAACGAGAAAATCAGATCTCTTCAAAGTAAAGCAAAGGCAGGGAGAAATGCTGAGGGAATTCGTATCCTGATTTCAAATGGAACACATGGAATTACCCCCGGTCACCGACGACTGGGCCGTACAAGCTTTCACCCAAGGATTGAACGAGCTAAGTTCGACAACATCACATCGGCTGAAGCAAAATTTGATCGAGTACCCGGCGGTAACCTGGGCAGATGTACATAACCGATATCAATCGAAAATTAGGGTCGAGGACGATCAGTCGGGGACCCCGTACGGACCTGTTCATCAGAACATGACGGTTATTAATCAAAAGTATATCGATAAAGAACAAAGGTCAAACAAGGACCGATATCGACCATACATCACCGACCGAGTAAACAATGGTTCAACACGCAACACAGTTCGAAACAGTCAAAGAATTGACCGGGGACAAAGTTCTCGGGGGCTTATGAGTAAGAGCGGCTTCGACAAATATGCCGAGCCTATAGAAGCACCTCGATTATCTGAGTATAACTTCAGCATTGGCGCATCTGCTCTCGTATCGGCCATCGGACGTATCGAAGACACTAAATGGCCTCGACCAATGCAAACCAATCCTGCCCGGAGAAATCCCAATCAAACGTGTGAATACCATGGAACCCATGGCCACAGAACGGAAGATTGCAAGCAACTAAGAGAGGAAATAGCTCGCCTATTTAACAAAGGGCACCTTCGAGAGTTTCTGAATGATAGAGCAAAGAGCCATTTTAGAAGTAGGGATGTCAGCAATCAGAACAAGCAAGAAGAACCACAACACGTTATCCACATGATCATCGGCGGCACCGATACCCCTTGGGGATCGATGTTTAAGCTCACTAAAACACCGATGGTGAGGGAAAAACGATCTCGGATTCAAGAGTACGCACCCATGGGGACTTTGTCTTTTGGTGATAAAGATACATAAAGGGTCATCCAACCTCACAACGATGCCCTGGTAATATCCGTACTCGTAAATAAAACTAAGATTAAGCGTGTGTTGATCGATCCAGGTAGCTCGGCCAATATCATCCGATTAAAGGTAGTAAAGCAGCTCGGCCTACAGGATCGAATCGTGCCTGCAACTCTGGTCCTAAACGGGTTCAATATGGCATGCGAAACCACCAAAGGGGAGATAGCCTTGCCAATAAATGTGGCCGGAACTGTCCAGGAAATAAAGTTTCAAGTGATCGAAGGCGATATGAGGTATAACGCCCTTTTCGGAAGGCCATGGATCCACAACATGAGAGTCGTGCCTTCGACCCTGCACCAGGTCCTCAAATTTTCGGTGTCGGGAGATGTCAAAATGGTATACGGAGAGCAGCCAGCCGCAAAAGAAATGTTCGACGTCGATGAAGCCAAACCAATGTCCTCACTTTCGCCGATAAAGGGACCGGAAGGGGAACGGGACACCAAATAGCAATCACAGACAGTGACTCCAACCCAGCCTGACAACCTGGAAGTCGAAGAGAATGAAGACCAAAGGGTCCCTCGATCTTTCGTAACTCCCGATGACTCCGATGCCACAAAATCAACGATCGAGGAGCTAGAACAAGTCGTATTAATCAAGCACCGGCCCGAGCAAAAGGTATACTTGGAAACGGGGTTGAGCCCCGAACTCAGGAAGAAACACGTTCAATTTCTTATTAATAACATCGATTGTTTTGCCTGGTCCCATTTAGATATAACAGGGATCCCGCCGGGCATAACGACGCATCAACTAAGTTTGGACCATCGATTCAGACCGGTGAAGCAAAAGAGAATACCCCGGTCCGATAGAAAGAACGCCTTCATAAAGGACTAGGTAACCAAACTTCTCAAAATAGGGTCCATTCGGGAGGTAAAATACCCCGAATGGTTAGCCAACGTAATCGTAGTCCCTAAAAAAGGGGACAAACTTAGGATGTGCGTGGACTATAAGGATTTGAACAAAGCATGACCCAAGGATTCTTTTCCATTGCCCAACATCGATCGCAGGATCGATGCCACGGCCAGCCACGAGATCCTCACTTTTCTCGATGCCTATTCCAGGTATAATCAAATACAGATGAACCCAGAGGACCAGGAGAAAACCTCATTTGTCACCAAATATGGGACGTATTGTTATAATGTGATGCCCTTCGGGCTAAAAAAATGCAGGGGCCACTTACCAACGCCTAGTGAATAGAATATTCGAAGAAAAAATAGGAAAATCAATGGAGGTTTATATTGATGACATGTTAGTCAAATCCTTGTGTGTAGAGGACCATTTAATTCATTTGCAGGAAACGTTCGAGATTCTGAGGAAATACAAAATGAAGCTCAACCCCGAAAAATGTGCCTTTGGTGTCGGTTAAGGTAAGTTCCTAGGCTTTATGGTATTACATTGGGGAATAGAGATTAACCCCGATAAAATCAAGGCTGTTGAAGATATCACCGTCGTAGACAGCGTAAAGGCCGTGCAAAGACTAACGAGTTGGATCGCCGCCCTAAGCCGATTCATATCGAGGTCATCCGATCGAAGTCATAAATTTTTTTCTCTACTAAAAAAGAAGAACGATTTTTTTTGGACCCCGGAGTGCCAACAAACATTAGAAGGACTAAAACGATATCTGTCAAGCGCACCACTGCTTCACACTCCAAAAATCGATGATAAACTTTGCTTGTATCTAGTAGTGTCGGAAGTCGCCATAAGCGGTGTCCTGGTTAGAGAAGAGCAAGGTACGCAATTCCCAGTTTATTATACAAGTCGAACCTTAGGAGAGGCGGAAACTAGATACCTGCTCCTAGAAAAGTTGGCGCTTGCACTAATAAGCGCCTCGAGGAAGTTAAAGCCGTATTTCCAATGTCATCCCATATGCGTATTGTCTACTTACCCGCTTCGTAATATTTTGCACAAACTCGAGTTATCAGGCCGGCTGGCCAAATGGGCCGTCGAACTCAGTGGGTACGATATCGAATATCGACCCCGTACGACCATCGAGTCTCAAGTCCTAGCAGACTTCGTGGCCGATTTCACACCAGTCCTCATACCCGAAGCCGAAAAAGAACTATTGAAATCAGGTACATCATTGGGGGTATGGGTCCTTTTTACGGATGGGGCTTTAAACATAAAAGGGTCCGGGCTGGGCATAATTTTGAAACCACCCATGGGTGGCATTATTAGACAATCTATTAAAACTATCAGATTGAATAACAACGAGGCCGAGTACGAAGCCTTGATTGCAGGTCTCGAGCTAGCTAGAAATTTGGGAGCATAAATCATTGAAGCCAACTGCGATTCCTTGATGGTGGTGAGTAAAGTAAACAAAACTTTCGAAGTTCGAGAAGGTAGAATGCATAGGTATTTAGATAAACTGCTTATCACTTTGCGCCATTTCAAACAATGGACTTTACGGCATGTACCACAGGAACAGAATAATAAGGCTAACGCACTGGCAAATTTGGGATCATCGGTCGAGGTATATGATATGGGCTCGGGGAATGTGGTTTAACTTTCGAGATCGGTAGTTGAAGAAGGACACGCCAAAATAAATTCTACAAGTTTAACTTGGGATTTGAGAAATAAGTACATCGAATATTTGAAAAACGGAAAACTCCCATTGGACCCCAAAGAGTCCAGAACCCTACGGACCAAGGCCGCTCGATTCACTTAGTGATCAGATGGAACACTGTACCGAAGAACGTTCGACGGACCATTGGCTGTATGCTTGGGTCCGGGGGATGTCGATAATATCCTACGGGAGGTGCATGAGGGTACTTGTGGGAATCACTCTGGAGCCGACACATTAGTCCAAAAAATAATCAGAGCAGGGTATTATTGGATCGATATGGGCAAAGATACGAAGGAATTTGTTCGTAAATGTGATAAATGTCAAAGGTTCGCGCCAATGATCCACCAACCCGGAGAACAACTCCACTCAGTCCTATCCCCGTGGCCTTTCATGAAATAGGGAATGGATATCGTCGGCCCTCTGCCATCGACCCCAGGTAAAGCTAAATTCATTTTGTTTATGAATGATTATTTTTCTAAATGGGTTGAAGCGCAGGCGTTCGAGAAAATAAGAGAGAAAGAAGTTATAGACTTTATTTGGGACCATATCATATGCCGGTTCGGGATACCCGCCGAAATAGTATGTGACAATGGAAAGAAATTCATTGGCGGCAAAGTAACAAGATTCCTCGAAGACCACAAGATAAAAAGGATATTGTCGACGCCGTACCACCCAGTGGGAACGGGCAGGCCGAATCAATGAATAAAACTGTCATTCGAAACTTAAAGAAGAGGTTGGACGATGCTAAAGGGGGATGGAGAGAAATCTTTCCCGAAGTCCTTTGGGCATATCGGACAACATCAAAATCCAGTACGGGGGCGACCCCGTTCTCCTTAGTATATGGATCCGAAGCATTAATACCAGTCGAGGTTGGTGAACCCAGTGCCAGATTTTGATTCTCGATGGAAGAATCAAATAACGAGGCTATGAACACAAGCCTCGAACTATCGGACGAAAGGCGAGAAACTACCCTCGTCCGAATGGCCGCCCAAAAGCAACGAATCGAAAGGTATTATAACTGAAGAACTAAGCTCCGTCATTTCAAGCTTGGGGACTTAGTGTTAAGGAAAATTACCATCAATACCCGGAATCCGAATGAAGGGAAGCTAGGACCGAATTGGGAAGGACCATATCAGGTACTCGAGGACATCGGAAAGGGATCGTACAGGATCGGCGTCATAAACGGCAAATAGTTATCAAGCAACTGGAATATATCACATCTGAAACGGTACTACTGTTAAGCACTTATGATAATATCCGAGGCCCCGTAAGAGAGTTACTTCACAACAACAGGGTCCCGACAGGAAAACTGTAAAGAGCCAAATGATCGAAACTAGCCATGCTCGTATAAGTTGGCCCGAACCCAGGCGTGTAATAACATGTGAAGAATTAAGATATAATGCGAACATCAAGCCTACGGGCTATATTTTTTTATCTCGAGTTCGAGCCATTCACTCGATCAAGCCTACGGGCTATTTTTTATCTCGAGTTCAAGCAAAAACTCACTCGACCAAATAGCCTACGGGCAGCATTAATTTGAGTTCAAATCATTCACTCGATCAAGCCTACGGGCTATTTTTTATCTTGAGTTCGAGAAAAAACTCACTCGACAAAATAGCCTACGGGCTGCATTAATTCAAGTTCGAACCATTCACTCGATGAAGCCTACGGGTTATTTTTTATCTCGAGTTCGAGCAAAAGCTCACTCGACCAAATAGCCTACATGCTGCATTAATTCGAGTTCGAATCATTCACTCGATCAAGCCTACGGGCTATTTTTTATCTCGAGTTCGAGCAAAAACTCACTCGACCAAATAGCCTACGGGCTGCATTAATTCGAGTTCGAATCATTCACTCGATCGAGCCTACGAGCTATTTTTTATCTCGAGTTCGAGCAAAAACTCACTCGACCAAATAGCCTACGGGCTGCATTAATTCGAGTTCGAATCATTCACTCGATCAAGCCTACGGTCTATTTTTTATCTCGAGTTTGAGCAAAACCTCACTCGACCAAATATCCTACGGGCTGCATTAATTCGAGTTCGAATCATTCACTCGATCGAGCCTACGGGATATTCTTTAAATTCGAGTTCGAGTAAACACTCATTCGATCAAATAGCCTACAGGCTGCATTAATTCTAGTTCGAACCATTCACTCGATCAAGCCTACGGGTTATTTTTTATCCCGAGTTCGAGAAAAAACTCACTCGACTAAATAGCCTACGGGCTGCATTTTCGAGTTCGAATCGTTCACTCAACCAAGCCTACGGGTTACATTAATTCTAGCACAAGCAAACACTCGCTCAATCGCCATGCCCACGGGCTATATTCTCTTCAAAATTGGATCGTTGACAATTAAATCGAGCACAAGCAGACATTTGCTCAATTGAAGAGACTACGAGGTTCGAGTTTGATTAATTGGTTTAAAACATTATGGAAATATTCATAGGGCAACTCACAGCAACCCAGGAAACAGAATCAAAAGAAGAGGCCTATACACAAAATTTATTTACATGGGTGGCTACAAAAAAAATAAAAAAAATAAAAAATTAAACGGGAGCCGTCTTTTCTTTATCAGATCCCCCCCATTCTCGGATCCACTTTTGCTCCCATCGTCGTCATCATCATCATCGGAAACCAGAGTTTCGGCATCAACCTCGAGTTCTTTTGCCCTTTTTATCTCTTCGGTGAGATCGAAGCCGCGAGCATGAATCTCCTCGAGGGTTTCTCTCCTGGATCTATACTTAGCAATTTCGGCAACCCAATGCGCCCGACCATCGGCGAATTCGGCTGCCTCACTTGCCTAAACTTGGGCAGCTTCAGCATCAGCCCGATAGATGGCCACGAGCGAATCCGTATAAGTCTTTGCCTTTTCGGCATCAGATTTGGCCTTGGCAAGTGCTAAGGTCAACCGAGCCTCAAGATCCTCGATTTTGTTTTCTTGAACCAGGTTTTTCTCCTTCACTTTCTGAAGTTGGGTTTCAGACGACGATAACTGGGCTTGAGCGGTCTTTTTTTCTGCAGCAAAGTGGTCCATACCTTCTTTCCACCGCAAGGACTCCATCCTTATCACATCAACCTCCTCACGCAGCCTCCCTATCATCTCGATTTTTTGCTGCAGCTGTGAGACCGAAATGTTAGATACCGTTCCGGTATCGAACCCATAGGTTTTCAAAAGCATCGTTACCTGCTCAGACAAATCATTCTGGTCTCGATAAGCCTTGGACAGCTCGGCCCGAAGATCTTTTATTTCCTCCTCTATTTGTCCTAAGGAAAGTTTGAGAGAGTTCCTCTCATCGATAGCGCGTTTCAGGTCAGCCGCGTATCGATGCAGCTCATTCTGGGAATGAGAACATTATACTCGATGGACTGCCGCAGCCTACGAAGAAACAAGGAGCGAAGTTAACGGAAGACGAACATAAAGGCAATACCAACAAAAAGGTTTTCAAAAGACTCACTTGGTCCAAAGCCTGCCGCAAACCGTAAAAAAGATCCGATTCATCACCGGCACCGACAACGTCCTCGATACTAGTAAACAGGTCACGAAATGGATCCTCTTCATCGTGAGGCCTATCTAGATTAAGGGCCCCCAGAGCTTGAGCTTCCCGAATCACCACTACGGAAAAAGCAGGAAAGAGAGGTGAGTCTTCGATCGCTGTTGCCTCAAGTGAATCGCTCGGAGCATTCACCTCGGCTCGGAGGGGTTCGAATGGCTCCCTAATTGTAACCCGTGCGGGTTGATTCCAATGAGAGGTGTCTTCGACATCCGATAGTTCGGGGACTCTGCCGGAACCACTCTCCGGTATATTTTCAGTTTGAGACTGAGCCCCATAGGACATCATCGATCCAGCCGGCATTGAAGCATCAATGGCTCTCTTCATCCGGACTGCCAGCGTGGACTCATTATATTCTTCTTCTTCTTCTTCTTCTTCTTCTTCTTCATCCCTTAGGCGCAAAACGGATTATACGGTCAAAGGAATGACATTCTTGTTTGGTTTACGAGCCGTCCTCTTCTTCGGTTTTGGATATTCGGACAACGAAGATCTCTTCTTTTTATTTTCCTTCACAGGCTTTGGAACGAAGGTCGAGACATCCTCCTCATTAGACAGAGGTCTCAAGACTGCATCCTTACCCAAACCTGCATATGGGAAAACTTATCAAAAATATGTCGAGAAGTGCCTTGTCAGATTCCGAGAAATGAGCTTACCGTGGTTTTTGGCCTCCCACTGACCCTTAGACAAATCACTCCATGAGCGCTCGGCGTATGTGGAAGTCGAAACAAGAGCCCGTACCTAATTCTTGAGATCGGGAACCGCTCCGGGCATCCAGGGAACCGCTATATCACGAAAAGGGGAGTGTCGATAAAAGAACAAATGAAAGAACAAAATAGGAACGAATGCAAAATCACACTTACGTTTCAAATTCCACTCCTCGGGAAAGGGCATCTTTTCGGTCGGGATCAGCTCTGAAGTCCTTACTTGAACAAACCTGCTCATCCAACCCCGGTCCCTGTCCTCGTCAATACTCGAGAACAAAGCCTTAGTAGCCTGACGCTGGAGTTTTATTAACCCTCCCCGAAAAAGTCGGGGACGGTATAGCCGGATAAGATGATCAAGGGTGAACGATATCCCCTCAATTTTTCTCACGAAATATCGGATCAGAATAACGATCCACCACAAAGAAGGATGGACCTGGCCTAAGGTTACCTGATACTGACGGCAGCAGTCGATAACGACGGAATCGAGGGGACCCAAAGTGAAAGGATATGTATATACGTTCAAAAACCCTTTCACGTGAGAAGTAATGTCTTTATCAGGGGTAGGTATTATCACTTCTTTTCCCCCCAATTACAGTCCTTCTTCAACAAATCGAGGTGCTTCTTAGTAATCGAACACATGTACCTCGATACCGGTTCACACTGGCCAGGGACCGATGAGCCTTTATCAATTTTAAAATCTGAAGTAAGGACGCACGCCCCGGGGACACACTCCGCTGGCCGTGATCCCACCGGTGTCTCATCGGCGACACACTGTGAAGATGATGCTTTCTCTTTCTGAGGAACTGTTTGCGATGTTTTCGCCATTTTTGAATTCAAAAATAAGATGCAGAAAGAGGTGGTGGAGATTTGGTAGAATTGAAGGATCCTTTCGGAAAGAAATCACAGCTATTTTATAAGAGGAGATTGAGAAATTTTAGAAGATTGAAGATGTAAAATTGGTAAAAGATAAAGGTGAGAGTAATTTATAGGTTCAAAGCGACGACAGTTCATTATCAGCAGTGGCCGACCACCACCTGATATACATTAAATGCCTTGGGAGACTAAACCGACAGGACAACTATCATGTGCGTCATGATCGAACCTAATGGAATCAACAAAATATAATACGATCGAGCTGTTCAAAATCATATCGTTTCTCGCCGTATTTACTTCTAAGAAACGAAGGGACTATCTGTATACGGTCGAAATGGATTTGGCATGTACGGTACGGTTCGAAGGGTTATATATCGAAGTAAGATCCCGAAGGGGGGGAGGGGGGACTAATCTAGAGCCTGGGAAGGTCAGTCCGTGCTGAGATCGACATCATTATCACACTCGAACAAGAATCGAATCATGGCGCGGGTAGATCTATCGTGCAGATAATTCAAAAACCAACCTATATCGACCAAGAATCCGTTCGACTGCTCAAACCGGGGTCGAGCTTGAGTCAAGATCACAAGTTCGAGCCGAAATCAAGCTCGAACCAAAATTGAGGGTACTAAGCAAGATCGGGTTTGCACAGAAAAGCCGTTGTAATCCCACTAGAGGGAATTTTGGCAGAAATTATGGAAAAACTTATTTATCATGGGTTTTTCACTAAGTGTTTGTTTTATTATGCTTGGAGCAAAACCCCTTCACTATAAAATGACTTGTTTATCATTTTTGGAAAGGACCCGGTTGGAAGGACTTACACTATCAAAAATTGTATTATCCCCTCTATAAGCAAGAGTGATCTTTTCTAGTTTCTCAGTTTGATTCTATTTTTGTTAAATCCTAAATTTCACTTTTCATAATTGGTTGGCCTGAATTACTTTTGTCTCCAATCTATATTCATACTTTTGTGTTTCCTAGCATTCTGTATTAAGTTGTACCACGTATCTTCGGAACTACGCATAAATTCAACTCTATCCCTTTTTTCGAGTAAACAGTATTAACTAATCCCGGAATAATATTTACACTAAGGGCTCGTTTGGTACGAGGGGTAAAGGATAATTAATTTCGGGATTAAATTTGAGATGAGTTAATCTCACGTTTGGTTGGAATAAAATCGTAGTATAATTAATAACGAGATTAGTTATCACAGGATTGTAGTAATTTTTTATCCCAATGGAAGGGTGAGATAACTAATCCCGAGATAATTAATTATGGGATAACTTATTTCCCAACCAAACGACCTCTAAAATGGTGGGTTAATTAGTTATCCTATATAAAAGGTGGGATAACTAATCCCATGAGATATCCCATAATAACGACCTTTGGGTTTTTACTGGAGTTAAATTTGTAGTCTTTCGCTAAGAGAGGCTGAATTCAAATACACCAAAAATATATAAGAATCACCCGAACATGGATGGAGGTAGCAAGCTAAACCAGTACTTAGCTTTTAGGGGATTTTTTGTGTTGTTGATTTTGCAGAATCGTCCCTTCTTTTGTTCCACTCTTCTTTTTCTTTTCCAAAAGTATACACTCTTTCTCACCTGGGTTAGGGCTCGGGAATATCCTCCCTCTCTTGTTTTTTTTTTTTTTTTTGTGGGGTGGGAGAGGGGGTAAGTTTTTTATACATATACTCCCTCCATTTCAATTTATATGAACCTGTTTGACTAGACATATGGTTTAAGAAAAAATGAAGACTTTTTGAATTTATGGTCCTAAACAAGTAAAAAAAGAGTCCAAAGTATTTGTGTGGTTATAAAAGCTTCTCATTAAGGGTATAATTAGAAGTTTAAGTTAAATTGTTTCTAAATTTAGAAAGTGATCATTATTTTTGGAACGAACAAAAAAGAAAATAAGTTCACTGAAACAAAGAAAATAATAGTTTGTTGAAAAGAAGTTGCGCAAGATTAAAGTTAGTAAATAAACCTAAACGATAGAGCACGGAATTTAGTTTTAATGATACGTAATATGTCACGCAACTAATATAATATACTCCACTTAGTAAATAAGTTCCATGCTTAAGTGACAAGCAATGGCTTGAATATCTAGTCTGACAAGATTAATTAATAATTAAAGCCATAGAATAATACCTTGAAAGATATGATTCAAACCAATCATTTTTTCAGGAAAAAAGAAGAGTGAATGCTAGATCCAAAAGGAACTCATCTCTCAAAAGCGTGTTCACAATTTCCCACATGAAGAACATGTTTTCATGAAAAAATAAGTGTTTTTGCACCACCCCCATTTACACTCAAATATAATTTTCCCATCATTGATTTTAGGAAGCAATTATTGGCAGGGCACTCTACCCTCTACCTCCAAACTCCAAAGGCAGTTGACAGAAGCGGAGCTAGCCTATTAATTAAGTACGATTTTGGCTAAATCTAGTTATTTTTGTTTAAATATTAGTATATTTATATTATAGAATTCATTAAATATGTGTAAATATTTAATTGCGAATCCCGTAACTAAGACGAGTTATGAATTTTATGACAAATTTAGAACTCATAAACTTTAAATTCTAACTCCGGCTCTGATTATTGAAGAGTAAAAAAGTGCATATGTATGTTCTATCCCCCACCCTACCCCTATTCGGTATCCATTTTGGAGTTCCTATTACAATTTTTTTTTTGGGGTTTGTAATTTAAATCCAAAACTTCTGGTTAACAAAAGATATGTGTGTTTGGCTATCTCGAAGGGAAATATTAGTAGGCGTTTGGACATAAATTATAAAATTCAAAAAAATGGTGAAATTATTTTTCAAGTGAAAATGGTATTTGAAATTTAGAGTTGTGTTTGGACATAAATTTCAGTTTGGGTTGTTTTTGAAGTTTTGTGAGTGATTTGAGTGAAAATTTTGAAAAATAGTTTTTTGGAGTTTTTCAAATTTTCAAAAATTTCCAAAATGCATCTTCAAGTGAAAATTAAAAATTTTATGAACAAACGCTGATTTCGAAAAAAAGTGATTTTTTTTTGGAAAAAACTCCCATCAAATTTTATGACCAAACGTGCCCTTAATATTTTGATCAAGCAATTTGATAGAGTTATTATAGGTTACAAATCAAATTTAGATATGTGTTGCTGTTCTATTGTTAATAAGGAAAAATTACAAGAGAGCAATTCATTCCTTGGTAGACTAACACAAATATTGTTTAAACATTACACAAAGAAAAAGTTTTGGAACTTTGTACATTTTTAAAGGTCCAACTACTCTAGGTGGAAACAGATCACTGAACTTGCATAATTGAAGGTCGATCCTAATAGCTTAAAATGATTTGTTTATTCGCCTGGTGCCTCTCAATAATTAATATTCAGAGCCATCGTCTAAAGTAGAAAGAAATAATATATATATATATATATATATATATATATATATATAAGCTAACAGTGAAATGATTAAAATGCCATCTATATATTAGAAATTGACTAAAAGTACACATTGTCAAGCATATATTAATCCTTTTACTCTTTCTACTATATATTAGTTACACACACTCTCTCTGTATATATCTTTAATAAATACTCCCTCCGTTCACTTTTACTTGTCCAGTATTCTAAATATAAATTTTTTCTCTTTTACTAGTTACTTTTAGCATATCAAGAGAAGACACTTTCTTTTTCCCTGTTATACCCACAATATTAATTACTTATTTCAAATCATTTTTTCAAATTCATTAAAAATATGCATCAATTAATATGAGTATCATGGTAAATTATGCACTTCATTTATTATTTTTTAAGGGACGTGAAAAGTCCAAAATGGACAACTAAAAGTGAACGGAGAGAGTATCAAGATATAAGGTGGCGTTTGGACAATATGTTGGAAAATGAACTTTCAGATAGCTTGAAACTAAGACGTGATTATTATAATTGTTTTGAAAATTAAATATTTCTGAAATAAGATTTATGAATAATTTGCCTGGTCAATTAATGGGCTTCAACAAAGGGTTTAATGTTTTGTTCCACTCAAGAATTATTCCAGGCACAGTGGGCATTTCTAGAGAATTTATGCTTAGAGAAAGAAGGTTTATGAACATTATTTGGCTTCAAAAAGCCAAAGATATACCTAATGCAATACAAACAACGCACCCTATATTACTATTAAGTCCACTTTCCCTTGGAATTAATTGAGAGCAAGGGACATAAGGAAATAATTTTTCTATAAGAAAAATAGTTTTAGTGTGCCCTTATTTTAGGTGATGAGAAGGATTGGATGTTGACCTATCAACAAAGGGGATAATACCAAACAAAACCATTTCAAAGCCTTGATTAGTTAATTATGAAATACAAGTGGAAGTGATCAACTTTATTAAAAAAATATTTGGTTGATAGGCTACAACAATAAAGCTTGAAAATCGTTTCTATATTTTTCTTAGGCACGTAAAAAACTCCAATATACCCTAGTCCCTATCCTCCTCTCCTCCCCACACACTTGGAATTTTTTTTTCTAATAAAAAATTACTGTACTTTTCAAGTTTTCAAACTGAGGTATCAAATTTGCAGAATTCAAAGAAGGGGGTAAGGTGATTTTTCTCACTTTGCACTGCCTATTTAGAGGTGGAGAAAAGGACAAAATATTTATTTGCCCACAAGTCTGCACAAAATAAATTAATGCAGTACATGTCAATTGCAAATAATTTTTTTTTAAGTGATATGTAGTATTCATTTTAGTAAGTACACTAAAAGGTTAAATTGCTTTATTTGCTGCAAACATCATATGCATGTACATATGGCGTATAAAAAGTATCTCGTTAGAACTTTAAATCATTTATTTCTCTCGCTTTTATTGTCTTTTTTGTGAAATAAAACTAATTGCTTATTCAATCAATCCATTTTAACATGATTCTTCTATAAAAATTTTGCTCTATTCAAATCCATTTCATTCCTATGTTAGTAAAAGATTTGTTTGGTAATCTTTGTGTTAGTACGTACAACCAACCCATGGAAATTATAGTTCAAATTTCAGCATAGACAAATAATATGGTACATTATTTTTTAAATCTGCTTAATTATTAGTGGACATATTTACACGATACATATGTTGATAGGAGATAAGATAAAAAAAAAATACCTTACAACCAAAAACATCACAAGGACCTTATGTTCATCACAAGTTTGGTGGTCTTTGTGTTTGCAACTCTTAAGGGCAGTAGAAAAGGGCGAATGAGAAACAACAGGCAGTTAGATCCAGTGGGTTTCTGCAGCCAGCCAAAGACCCCACACTAATGTCTTTTTCCTTTCATATGTATTATAGAGATTTGTTTTGTGTGTTTTCACTACACATAAAAATTTATTTTTTGTTCTCAAACCCCACAACAGGCGTTAGAGACGACAGGTTTGCAAGGACAAGCTTTTATGGACCATGGTTCTTCTAAGACCAGTAAAAGATACTCCCTCTATAGCAGTTTATGTGTCATAGACATGTTATGATATGTACCATATTGTATAAGTTTTAGACAAATATTAGAATATATTTACGACTATAAGTTTTAATCTTTTTTTCTTGAAACTTGGGTACCTATAAGATTAAAAAGGAGGGAGTTAAAAAAAAGCTGTCGACCTATAGTAGAAAGACTGGACCCTCTTGTTGGCGGCTCCTGTTTAGATAGATAGACAAGTGTTATATATATGTCTATGTGTACACACATATTATGCTTTGACAAGAAAGCTTTGATCTTTATTGCTCCTCACTTCCTCTTTAGTCTTTAGTTTTTGCTCCAGAAGAAGAATTAGAAACAGAGGTAGAATAATCCAACAAGTTAGCAACTTTCTTTCGTTTTCTAATAGTATAACATCTTTAAATATATTCTCTAATCAGAAGCCCAAGAATGGTCTAAAAGGTGTTTGCATGGCAAGTGAAGGAATTGGAGAGACTGGTTTAACAAACTCAGGACCATCAAATCTCCATAATATGCCTTATGCCGTTTTTAGGGGGCTAAATCCTGCTAGCACAAGCTTCATGTATCATTCTACTCCCAAGTAAGTATATATTCATGTGATAAATTCTGTTTCTTCCTCCTTTTTTCCTCTTAAATTTTAGCATTTTAAGTTTGTTCTATGTGTTAACATTTTTCTTTTGTTGTAAAAAAATTTGTGCTATAGTAATCAAGAAGGATCTTTTGATTTTGGAGAGCTAGAAGAAGCTTTTGCACTACAAGGATTTAAGATCAATAATGATGAAGCTAAAGCATGTATGTTTTTTTTCTCTTTTATCTCTCTCTCTCTCTCTCTCTCCTTTTCTGACGTTTGCAATGTAGAGTGGTTATGGAGTTAGAATATGTCAATGGAAGTCTCATTTAAGGGGCTTGCCATTTTCAGTACAATAATCATTCTTGTGGCAAAGGACTTGAATGGCGTGGGGTTTCAAACAAGGAAGCATATACTCCTTTGCATGATTTACTGACTCCATAACTGCAGCTAAAAAGGAAAAAATTAAAGGGGAGGATTAGGTTCCTCCACTTTAATGATGTTTGATCTTGAAAGTCTTTTTTTTTTGTTTTTTGGTTATCTTTTTTGTGATGATCCTTAAAGATTTTGCTTTTGTGATTCTGTGCAGCTTTATATGCAGCAGCCACAGGGAAGCCTGCTGCAACTCTGGATATGTTCCCTTCTTGGCCTATGAGATTCCAAGAGACCCCTAGAGTACTTCCTTTTTGTGCTTATCCTTCTTTGACCAAATTGTTTTTATATTGTCCTTTGTGCAATATAAGCTTGGACTTTAACTCAAAATAGGCAACGCTTTGTAAGGTTTGTATTAATGAAGGGGAGATGATTTTGCAAATCCCTTAATATTTTTCTTGGCTTTATCTTTACTTACAGGAAAACTCAAAATCAAGAGAAGAAGAGATCAGTACAGATTCAGGTTCACTTTCAAGTAGAGCTCAAGGCCATTTGGAACCAGAATCTCCTATCAGTAGAAAAGCATCCTCAGAACAAAATCAACTTCAGATAACACAACAACAACAACAGCAGCAGCTTCATCAAGAGATGTCAAGTGATAATAATCCAAGAACTGAAAATTTACAAACTGAACTAGCTTCAAAGCCCAACACTGAAAAGGTTCCTTTTTCTCACTGTTTACTGTAATTTCCTATTCTATTATCACAATATCCCAAGATCTCAGGAAAAAAGTGGCATCTTTATTGTGGCTCATAATTAACTATACTCTTTTCACTGTTTGTATAGATACAATCACAAATCCCAACAACTGCCAAAGAATACACCAAAGACAGAGTTTTTGATTTTCTGAATGATTCTCTGATTTTACATTCTGACATGAGATGAGAAAAAAAAAGAGAATCTTTACAGTACTTATACTGTTTGTCTTTTTAACTTTATCTTTTTTCTGTGGACTAATCATAACTGTAGTTTAAGTTACTGTTAATAACATCTTCTCTCATCCCCAGAACTATAGTTAACTCTTTGTCCTTCAGGTCAGGTATTTAATCTTTCTTTGAACCATAAAAACCAGTATCACAAGAATGCCAGGTGATAAGATACCATGGATTAGCTCATGTAAACATCAAATGTTTTTTAACATCAGAGCATTATAGTAATAATTAAACTAGATAGTGTCTATCAAAAAAATCATAGTACTAGTATTCCAAAGATTCTGCCTTTTTTGACACGTTATACCTTTTAGTAATTGCTTAACAAATTCAAAAGGAGATAAAAAGAAAAATAAGGGGAAAAGAACTAACTTCACGCTATTGAAGTATTCTCTTTTTGAATATGTCTATTTTTTTTCTAGATAATCAACAACAGTAATATAAAATTAGTTTTTTCTTTTGATATATGTTGTAGAGAAAGGGTGCTGGTTCAACCTCTGAGAGGATGGCTGATCCTAAGGTGGCTGTCTAGCACTTACAATTAATAAACTTGTTTTTCTGAAATTAGACCTCTTTTTAAAATTATTAAAGTCTTTTTTTATCTGCTTGTTTACTGCAGACATTGAGACGTTTAGCACAAAATAGAGAAGCAGCAAAGAAAAGCAGGCTAAGAAAAAAGGTAGGACGATTTTCTTGCTTCCCATTGTAAAGTCAAAAACAGCCAATTTAGTTTGTACTCCCTCGGTTCGGTTCAATAAAAAGTAACTTATTTCTAAATTTGATAACAATTTAGCTTAAACTTACAATTTTACCTTTAATAAGAAGTTTTTATAATCACACAAATACACCGAGCTCTTTTTGATTTGTTTAGAACCACAAATTCTAAAAATCTTATTTTTTCTTAAACTTCGTAAGTATTAACATTATAATTTGTGCAGGCTTATGTACAACAGTTAGAATCAAGCAGGATAAGACTTTCTCAGCTAGAGCAAGAACTTCAACGGGCTAGATCTCAGGTTAATAATATTTGAAAGTATAACTCATCTTTTTATTTTTTATTTTAATATAGAATAATAAATGCAAGTGGGTATTTAAAGATTTTCTGCTGACTGTTGTGGCAAACAGGGGGTTTTCTTGGGAGGAGGTACTTCTGCTGGTGCCAACATCAGCTCTGGTAAATTTTGAACTACTACCCCCATCCTTTTTTAATGTCATTTGTGCCGATATATTGTTATTATTGTTCGTTACTTTTGTCTTATTTCTACTTTTTTTTAATCGGAGTTTATTAGAAACAACGTTTCTATCTTTATAAGGCTGGGGTAAGGTTTGCGTACACACTATCCTCTCCAGACCCTATTTATGAAATTACATTGGGTTCGTTGTTGTTGTTTACCCCATCTGTTTTAATTTAAGCACCCCGATATTCTTTTTTAGTCTGTGTAAAAAAGAATGACCCTTTTCCTTATTTGAAAACAATTTACCTTTATACAATGATTTATAGCCATGCAAAATATATGTGTCTCATTTTACACCACAAGTTCAATAGTCCTTTCTCTTTTCTTAAACTTCTGTGTCCACCCAAATAATTTTACATAAATTGAAAGAGAGTATTATTTATTTTCTCAACCAACCCATTCCCATTTTTTAAGAGGCACCAGGAAATATGGATTTAACTGATATACATTAGAAATATAATTAATTTTTAAAACCTATTTTAACTCGTTATAGCATGCCTTTTACTTTATTTTTTATAATGCTCATCAAATTAGAGTTATTATTTTAGGCCTATTATTCTTGGTGTACAAAAGGGATAAAAATAGTTTTATGTTGAATGTGGAGTCTTTGTAATTCAGTTTGACTACAGAAAGTTTGTCCCTTTCTTCTGTTCTAAACAACAGCATGCTCATATTTTTGTTGCAGGTGCTGCATTATTTGACATGGAATATTCAAGGTGGTTGGATGATGATCACAGGCACATGTCGGAGCTCCGAACTGCATTACAAACACATTTATCAGATGGTGATCTTAGGTTAATAGTTGATGGATATATAGCTCATTACGATGAAATTTTCAGCCTAAAGGGTGTGGCAGCAAAATGTGATGTATTTCACTTAATTACTGGAGCGTGGACAACTCCAGCTGAACGCTGCTTCCTTTGGATGGGTGGTTTTAGGCCATCTGAACTTATTAAGGTAAGTGTTGGCGTTGCATGCAATTTTGTAAGAATGAGTTCCTTATTATTAAAAAAGCCTATATGTTGTTTGTTGTGAAAATGAGCAGATGTTGATTGGACAATTGGACCCTTTAACAGAGCAGCAACTTATGGGAATTTATAGCCTCCAGCAATCTTCCCAACAAGCAGAGGAAGCCCTTTCCCAGGGATTGGAACAATTGCAACAATCTTTAATTGATACTGTTGTAAGTGGTTCTATCAATGATGGGATGCATCATATGGCTCTTGCATTGGGCAAGCTTTCCAATCTTGAAGGATTTGTTCGTCAGGTAACATTACTATGCCAATCATCATATATGATCGTCGCATTTTAAGTGCATATATGTTATAGGCACATTCAACTATTCATGTTTTTTGTTCCAACTATATATATCAAGTCTAAAATGTTTACTACATACGAATCATATTCCAGTAATACTATTTTTCAGTCCTCATAAGTGAACTTATAAGTAGTATATATAGAATTTGTTGGCGTGTTTTGTTAAAGCAGTGTCATTTGGTTCCATTGAAGATCTTAATGAAATTCCTAATATATTGGTCCCACAATTGAAATAATTGGCAAGCCAGAGCCTTGATAAATGCCCCTTTAGACCTGAGATTATGACTTTGTTATTTTCTACATTATTTGTCTTCTTCCATATAATACATTAAAGACACTTAATTATGTAACTCTAGGCATCACTTATCCTTTTTCTTTTTCGTTTGATTCCCTTTCAAGCGCCAGAAGGAGAATAAAGAACTCTGGTTAATTTGCAGATAAGGAAAACATGTATGCTTGATTTGATCAGTCTTCATTATCATACTTAATTTATGCAACATTTAATTTCATTGTCTAATTATCTGAAAGTGATGCATGTTCCAATAGAACGCCCTACTAGAGCTATCAGGAATTCCAATTATAAATATCATGTCAACATATTGCTATAGTTCAAAATAATGGAAAAAATACTACTAGAAAATTATTTAATGAATGGAATATTCCAATGTATCTCATACAACTATACAAGACAACTTGGAGAGTTTCAAACTTCCAACCATTTTAAACATTGTTTTAAAGATTATGCCCTGCCTGACTTACGGGTCCATTTCGAACTTGTACTTGATTGTTATGGTCAGGAGTGTACATGGACCGGGTTGGTTCGAGTTTTATCAAAACCAAACCAAACCAAACCAACTATATTAGTTTGAATTGGCTTGTTTTTTTCGAATTTTTCGTTTTATTCGGGTTTTTTTTATATGAATATTATTTCAAACTTTCTTTATTAAAGTTATGATAAGTGAATATATGTTTAGTAAAAATTAAAAGTTAAAGTTATGATAAGTGAATATATGTTTAGTAAAAATTGAAAAAATTGACAAACATATGATCTATTAAAATATTCTTATGAGAGAATTTTTTTAATAACACATGGTAGCTATTTTATTAGCCATCTAACAATAATTTTTCATTGATGTACGCTTTCAAGGTTAACCGATTTTAATAAATAAACATAAAAATCAATTTGATACCTAAATAATGATATGCTCTATTAATTTTAAATTATCGAAATACCATTTCAAATTCGAAAAAGATATAAGAAATTTTGACTTAGGAGTATGAAAGAACAAAAAGATGATTGACGTATTTCAATAACACTTGATAAGAAAATGATACAACCTATTATTTAAAGTAAATAAAAATGAATGCACTTCATTGTTATCTATTAAATATACATCCATGGGAGGATCCCAAATATTTCTAGATATATTTTTAAATAAAATTTTATATTAAATCTTAAAAGTATATATAAAAATTATATATTTATATGTCGGTTTGGTTCAAATTTTTTTACTCAATACCAAACCAAATCAAACCAAACATAATCGGATTTTTTAATCGGTTTGGTTTGACTTTTCGGTTTGGTGCGATTTTGCGGTTCGATTTGAACACCCTGGTTTTGGTTTAGATAATATTTAATCAATTTTTTTGTCTCAATTGTCTATATTATTTAATTCAGAATGTAGAGTTTTGACTTATTCTTTGTTAATCTAATCTTAATTCTAGGCCGATAATTTGAGACAACAAACGTTGCATCAGTTACACAGAATATTGACAGTTAGGCAAGCAGCCCGATGTTTCTTGGTGATTGGGGAGTATTATGGTCGATTACGAGCCTTAAGTTCTCTATGGTTATCTCGTCCACGAGAGTAAGATTCTATAATCTTGTAATGAAAATTTTGTCATTAGACAAGGAAAAAGAATCAATATCTGAATGAATTTGGTCTTCCAATTAATTAGTATTGTAATGTTTTTGTTTTTTAATTATCTGTGGTTTAGGACACTGATCCCAGATGATAGTTCTTGTCAAACAACAACGGAGTTACAAATGGTACACTCCTCTCAGAACCACTTCTCAAATTTCTGATCATATTACTCTTGATGATGATCAAATTGTATTTCTGATCAGAGCTACGTACTTAGACGATGATTAGGATTTTTTTTTCTTTTCATTTATTCTTTTTGTTGTTAGCTTCTTGATATTTCCATGTTATTACTGAGTTGTCTTGTAAATGTAAAGAATCAAGTTTATGTGCATGAGAAAGCTGCCTCTAGGGTGCGTGCGATAATATGAAATTAATATTAAGCACTTTTATTTTCTGACAAGAGGGGTTGCTCAGACCGTCATAACCCCACCTATAATCCCAAGATTGTCGGTTCGAGTCATCAAAACAGCAAAAACTCACACAAAGGAGATCAAAGAAGAGTGGAATTAAAAGAAAGCACCTTTATTTTCTAGTGGAATAGGAAAAGAGATAGAAGGGAGGAGTTACGTTGGTGTCTCAACTCTCTTCTTTTGAAGTATTCTAGTGAAGATGATATTTAGAAAGATGGTTGGTTGCTCTTTATTTCTGTGAAGTGGTTGAGAAAATTATTTTAAAGAGGAAGAGACAGAAAAGAAGCAAATTATTAGTTGGGTAAAATTGTCTCTTGCAAATGGAAGACATATGATGCTAATTAAAAGGGTGGCTTACTCTTGGCGTGCATGAAGAGACTATCAATTTTTGTATGAATTAAACTTAAAAAACTTAAAACTTAGAATAATAGCCTATAGAGATATTAAGTAATCTATTATAACCAATGAAACTATACTACATATGTTAATGGCGTTGTAAAATATTAAATACTAAGTTAAATTCATATTTTAATGAAGAAAGCAGAGAGAGAGAACGTGACACTTTTATATAGGGGTGTACAAATAAACCGATAAATTGTACCAACCCGATAATCCGAGTCAAATCGAGAAAAAAAATCTGACTATGGTTTGATTTGATTTGGTTTGGTGTTGGAAAAAAAAACCCGACCATATTTGGTTTGGTTTGGTTTTAACTAAAAAAAGTCAAACCGAAACCAAACCAACCCGACATTCTATGTATAAGTTTTAAATATATTTAATACATAAAAATAAAAATATTTATGGTAGTGTAGTTATAAATATTTCTTAAGTTTTCATAATTTTATCTTTTAACGTATTATTTCAAGCTTGGACTTATAATTTTTGGATGCTCCAGTAAGCTAAGTTTTATAGTCCATAAATGTTAGTAACTCAAATAAATCCTAAACCAAAATCAAATCAATACTAAT
The DNA here is from genome assembly GCF_000390325.3 of Nicotiana tomentosiformis. Taxonomy (NCBI): domain Eukaryota; kingdom Viridiplantae; phylum Streptophyta; class Magnoliopsida; order Solanales; family Solanaceae; genus Nicotiana; species Nicotiana tomentosiformis. The sequence continues at coordinate 92,643,139 of NC_090817.1, read as the reverse complement.
GCTAATAAAAGACAATCAATTCAATTGTACTATGCATGAAAATAATGTTGGATATCTATTTTTAGTTTTTTCATGGTTTAAATAAAATGTATAACTTATTTTTCTTTTAGTGGTTAGTCATGTAAATAATAATACTTATTAGTCATACTTTTAAATTATGTTTGTTTTCATTATGTCTTATTAATAATAATTATTTTATGCGATTTTATTATCTTTTGTTGAATATTTTTGTACAATGCCATGACTCATCTCATATTTATTATTTTACTGAAAAACACTTTATATAGTTCTGTCTTACTATGATTAAAGAAATATTTGGAGCACAAATTTTACATTTTGTTGTATGAAGACTTTATGAAGAAAAAAAACGAAAATCCGAAAAACCCGAGAAAAATCGAGATTAAAAAATTCGACTTTTATTGGTTTGATTTGGTATTTAGATTTAATGACCCGATACAATTGGTTTGGTTTGGTAATTAGAAAATGCGAACCAACCCGACCCATGTACACCCCTACTTTTATATATGGGGAGGGGATATAGTAGAGGAGATTCAACGGCGGAGATAGAGCATTACCGTCAAATTCGGACAAACTCAGTAATTTTTGCTTAGATTTTATATTTTTATTGAAAAATACATAAATATATATATAAATATTTAGTTGTGAATCAATAATTAAAAATGAAATATGGGTTCGTTGGCAAACTTAAAATTCATAAACCAAATTCTAGCACCGCCTCTAGCGAGATTGCATATTTAAGTATGGCACACGCGTAACAACATGTGGATTCGCCATTGGGAAAGAAAAGATAAGCAAAAATGAGTTGCTATGAATACCTAATTTATCCACTACCATGATTTTGAGGAAGTTGTTTGCAACTTGCTTTTTTTATTTTTTATTTTTTATTTTTTGATTTTTTGTTTGTTTAAACCTTCATTTGGTTTCATTATAAATTCACCAACTCTTAGGTTGGTGACAAGGAAGATAGTGCCTATCCGAATAGATTTTCGACTTGGGATGACACTTCAAGTGTCAAGATTGTCAATTTTTATGTTAGGCTAGGAGGTGCACGTTAACTCATAGTTCGAAAAATATTATACTACTACCATAACAACGTAACCAATTTGAGGGGACAGTTAACAAAAGAACTGTAAAAATATCATAGTAATTACGAGCGGAAATGGAAGAAAAACAAGAGAATGAGCAAGAATTGAAGAATACATTACAAGGAACCTTTTGAAGGAAAAGTTATAGGAAACATGAGAGAAATTTCACTTAACCCCTTACCCAATTTACCTCTTGAATAGGACAGCCCTTTGATCTTAAATGCAACAGCAAAAAATGTGAGCTAATCATGAATTCTTGAAAGGTGAAAAAATGCCTTCAATTATGATGGGTTTTATTATACGTTTTTCTCAAAAAAATGAAACATATTAAATTATTTTTCTAAATCATTTTATAACTAAGTACTACTTTTGATTTCCCTAGTGAGAAGTATTTTAAATTAAATTATGATAATATAATTAAATAAAGGGGAAAAATAACATTACCTGTCATTACCCGCGTGCTTTCACTTACCGAATTAAATTGTTATTGGATGCTACCAAATGATTTATGACCATATATTTTTGCTATTATAATCTCATGTCGTTATAGTAATTAGGTTTTCCTTAATGTTATGCTAATGATGCTTTGATTGGTAACTTTTTAGTTTATAAAAAGGTGAAAAGGATGTTGAGGTTTTAATTTAAGATGTAATATTCTTAAAATGAGGGTGAATGGGAAATGGAGGGAAAATGAAATTTTGAGTAAAATTTTAAGTTTCCCCTCTTAACAATGAGACATTGTCCCATATTGGAAGTGGAAGACATTTTTGGTGGGTATATATATAATTGCTCTTCTTGTAGCTCTTAAAGAGTTAAGAAGAAAGCAAGCCTCGCGCCGTCGTCGTCGTCGCTCGCTCGGCTCGGCTTCGGCTACGGCTACGGCTACGGCTTCGGCTTCGGCTTCGGCTTCGGCTTCGGCTTCGGATTTGGATTTGGATTTGGTCAAATGATTGATTGATTAATTTTTTGGACCAAATTTATTTGTTAATAGTAAATATTAACGTAAGATTATCCGTATTTGTAACGGATATTTTCCAGTCCGTGTATTTGATCATTGGCAGCCGGATAATGGTCTTCCCACCATGAAGTGCTTGCTCCACCATGAAGTGCTTGCTCCACCATGAATGTAATGCTTGCTCCACCATGAAGGGTGGACGTTTGGCTTGCACTCCCTCTTGGTTGCTATAAATAGGAGCAGCAAATGTTGAAGTGAAACACTCGGAACTCAACTGAAATTACCAAGAACTCAACATACAATTGGCTATACATTGCACTCCTTCCTCTCAGAACTTCCATACGTTCTTCTGAGTATATACTCCTTCGTTCTGCATTGTTTTTAACTTCAAACAAAGCAACTGTAAGTGTGATTTGCTACCGAACTTTGTGTTCGCTGAAACACTGGGGTTTGAAGTACCGCTACACCAGTGTGTTATTCGTTCTATCCTGGGAGGAAATAATCCATTACCTTGGGTACTAGGAGGGGATTAAATTCCTTAAGGAAACACTGTGAATTCAGTGGGCTCGAATTATTTACTGTTTTATTACGTAAATTTATATTTTGCAGAATTAGAATTATTATTTACAAATACAGCTATATTGACGGGAAACAACAATCTTAAGGAATTTAATATTTATTTCTGTATTTGTAGTATTCTAATTATTCTGCAAACTAAAACCTTTGTGGTTTGTGTACTCCCGTTTTGGAGAGTTAAGCCTTCGTGGCGTTTTGTTGGATATTAAAATCTACGTGATTTTTACTCCAGTTTGAAAACGTGTATTAAACGTTTGTTTGTGTCATTCTTTTACAGAAAAGATGATGACTGAAAACGAGAACCAAGCTGTTCCGATGGCAACTGCCAACGCAACGACAAGCCGAACACCGGCGTTGGCACCGGCAGAAAAACCCGGAAAATTTTCCGGGATTGATTTCAAGCGCTGGCAGCAGAAGATGTTCTTCTACTTGACTACGTTATGTCTACAGAAGTTCATCAAGGAAGATGTTCCTGATCTGCCGGATAAAACTCCAGATAATGAACGCTTTCTCGTGATTGAAGCGTGGAAGCATTCTGATTTTTTATGTAAGAATTATATTCTTAGCGGACTGGATGATAATCTGTATAATGTATACAGTAGCATGGAGACATCCAAAGAATTGTGGAATGCGCTTGAAAAGAAATATAAGACTGAAGATGCCGGGATGAAGAAATTCGTTGCCGCAAAATTTCTGGACTACAAAATGATAGATACCAAGTCTGTTATTACTCAAGTCCAGGAATTGCAAGTGATTATTCATGATCTACTTGCTGAAGGTCTTGTAATCAACGAAGCATTCCAAGTAGCAGCAATGATTGAGAAGTTGCCTCCATTGTGGAAGGACTTCAAAAATTATTTGAAACACAAACGAAAGGAAATGTCCCTTGAAGATCTCATTGTTCGGTTGAGAATCGAAGAGGACAATAAAGCTGCTGAAAGGAGAGGCCGTGGAAATTCAACAATAATGGGAGCAAATATTGTTGAAGCTAACAAGAAGAGGAAAAAGGCTTCTGGTCCGAAGTACAACCCAAGCAAGAAGCGGTTCAGTGGAAACTGCTACAACTGTGGGAAAACTGGACACAAGTCTACGGAGTGTCGTGCTCCGAAGAAAGACAAGAAAAGGGGTCAAGCAAACATGGTAGTAAACCATGATGATGTTGATAACTTGTGTGCCATGCTCTCTGAATGTAACTTGGTGGGAAATCCTAAAATGTGGTGGTTTGATTCAGGAGCCACTCGCCATGTTTGTGCAGTTAGAGAGGCTTTTGCTACCTATGCTCTTGCTGAACCCGGAGAGACAGTTTATATGGGAAATGCTTCAACAGCAAAAGTTGAAGGATATGGGAAGGTATTTCTAAAAATGACTTCTGGCAAGGTCATGACTTTGAACAATGTCCTTCATGTTCCCGAAATGAGAAAGAATTTAGTCTCTACTGGACTTCTTGTTACGCACGGTTTTAAGTGCGTTTTTGTATCCAACAAGGTTGTAATTAGTAAGAATGGAATATTTGTGGGAAAAGGTTACCTCACCGAGGGCCTTTTCAACCTAAATGTAATGGTCGTTGAAAATAATAATAATATTTCAGCTTCTTCTTACTTACTTGAGTCAAATGATTTATGGCATGTACGTTTGGGTCATGTCAATTATAAAACCTTGCGGAAAATGATTAACTTGGAAGTACTGCCCAAGTTTGAATGCGAAAAATTAAGATGTCAAATATGTGTGGAATCTAAATATGTTAAACATCCTTATAAGTCAGTTGAAAGGAATTCAAATCCTTTAGACTTAATTCACACAGATATTTGTGACATGAAGTCAATACCATCTCGCGGTGGAAAGAAGTATTTCATAACTTTTATTGACGATGGTACTCGATATTGCTACGTTTACTTACTGAATAGTAAAGATGAAGCAATAGACGCATTCAGGCAATACAAAAATGAAGTTGAAACGCAACTTAACAAGAAAGTTAAAATGATAAGAAGTGATAGGGGTGGTGAATATGAATCTCCTTTTGAAGAAATATGTTTAGAATATGGAATTATTCATCAAACAACAGCCCCTTACACGCCCCAATCTAATGGGATTGCGGAAAGAAAAAATCGCACATTAAAGGAGATGATGAATGCGTTGTTGATAAGTTCTGGTTTGCCACAGAACTTGTGGGGGGAAGCCATTCTTACGGCTAATCGAATATTAAATCGAGTGCCCCATAGCAAAACACAATCCATTCCATATGAACAATGGAAAGGAAGGAAGCCCAACTTGAATTATTTTAAAGTGTGGGGGTGTTTGGCAAAAGTGCAAGTTCCTAAACCCAAAAGGGTAAAGATAGGACCGAAAACCGTTGATTGTGTTTTCATAGGATATGCGACAAATAGTAAAGCATATCGATTTCTGGTTCATAAATCAGAAAATCCCGACATTCATAATAATACGGTTATAGAATCAGATAATGCTGAGTTCTTTGAAAATATATATCCGTATAAAAAGGAATATGAGTCGGTTGGTGAAGGATCTAAACGATCTCGGGAAGAAACAAAAGAAAGTACATATAATCAGGAGGATCCAAGACGCAGTAAACGTCAAAGGACGTCTACTTCATTTGGACCAGATTTTGTGACTTTCTTATTGGAGAATGAGCCTCAAACATTTAAAGAAGCTATGACTTCTTCAGAATCATTGTTTTGGAAAGAGGCAGTCAATAGTGAAATAGAATCCATATTGAATAACCATACATGGGAATTGGTTGATCTTCCTCCTGGAAATAAACCTTTGGGTTCTAAATGGATTTTTAAGAGAAAAATCAAAGATGATGGCACTATTGATAAATTCAAGGCAAGGCTCGTAGTCAAAGGGTATAGACAACGAGAAGGTCTAGACTACTTTGATACGTACTCTCCAGTTACAAGAATTACGTCCATACGGATGTTAATAGCATTAGCTGCAGTGTATGGTCTTGAAATTCATCAAATGGATGTTAAGACGGCCTTCTTAAATGGAGAGTTGGAGGAAGAAATTTACATGGAACAACCTGAAGGGTTTGTGGTTCCAGGTAAAGAAAAGAAGGTATGTAGACTTGTTAAGTCTCTTTACGGACTAAAACAAGCACCCAAACAATGGCATGCGAAATTTGACCAAACAATGTTGTCAAATGGTTTTAAGATAAATGAATGTGATAAATGCGTGTACATTAAAAATGTTCCAAATCACATAGTCATTGTTTGCCTATATGTGGATGATATGTTGATAATGAGTAATGACATTGCCAACATAAATGCTACTAAGCGTATGCTCAATAGCAAGTTTGATATGAAAGACTTGGGAATTGCTGATTTAATTCTGGGAATTAAGATCAATAAGACTCCTCAAGGTCTGGCATTGTCACAATCTCATTATATTAAGACAGTACTTGAAAATTTCAAGCACTTGGGCTTTAAAGTTGCAAAGACTCCAATTGACGTGAATCTTGCATTAGCAAAGAACAAAGGCCAAAGCATATCACAATTGGATTATGCTCGTGTATTGGGATGCTTAATGTATATCATGAATTGTACACGACCAGATATAGCTTGTGCTATAAGTAAACTGAGTCGATATACGAGCAATCCAGGCCAATCTCATTGGATGGCAATGAAACGAGTTTTGGGATATTTAGAACATACCCAGAACTTTGAATTGCACTACAGTAATTTCCCTGCGGTGATTGAGGGATACTGTGATGCAAATTGGATCACCGGTTCAACTGATTCTAAGTCCACGAGTGGATATGTATTCACTATTGGTGGAGGAGCGGTGTCTTGGAAGTCGTCCAAACAAACATGTATTGCCCGCTCTACAATGGAGGCTGAATTCATAGCCTTAGATAAAGCCGGTGAAGAAGCTGAATGGCTCCGGAATTTCTTGGAAGACATTCCATTTTGGCCCAAACCGTTGGCACCAATATGCATACATTGTGATAGTCAAGCGGCAATTGGAAGGGCTGGGAGCATTATGTATAACGGTAAATCTCGTCATATACGACGAAGACATAAAACCGTTAGGCAATTACTCTCTAGAGGAATTATCACGATTGACTATGTAAAGTCAAGTGATAATGTGTCGGATCCACTTACAAAAGGCCTAACTAGAGAGGTAGTTGAGAAATCATCAAGGGGAATGGGGCTATGGCCGAGAACAAGTCATTGTGGCGGTAACTCTACCTAGAAGACTGGAGATCCCAAGATCTAGGTTCAAGAAGATCAAACAAAGTCATTAATGACGGTTCAACATTGTCAAATAAAATTTTAGTCCATTCTCGTGATGAGACAATGTTCAGTACCAAGGATAAAGCATTAAGGCTTTTTAATGATTTCTAAATTTGATACGGGGTATATCAAATAGTGTATCTACAGGATGACACGTTTAGGAATCACCTATGTAAGTGTGAAGTGTTAGCCGCTTCAAGGAGAACTTTGTAAGGCCAGTTCTCTACGCACTTATGAAACCAGGCGGTGTTCATGGCTGAAACGAACACAACAATGAGAACCAAAGACGGTTAAGGGTTGATTGTGTGACTTATGGTTGTCTAGGTATACACCAAAGATCGACGGTTCAAAGATATCAAATCTACCGATTGACCGAGTATATCCGACATAAGTTTACTACGGAAAGTTCAAAGGGAAACCTACTTATCCAGATGCGATTAATCCTTGCTTGTAAATCACACAGTTTTTCCATGCATACTTCCATGATATAGCCATTCCCCATTCATGTGGGGGATTGTTGAGGTTTTAATTTAAGATGTAATATTCTTAAAATGAGGGTGAATGGGAAATGGAGGGAAAATGAAATTTTGAGTAAAATTTTAAGTTTCCCCTCTTAACAATGAGACATTGTCCCATATTGGAAGTGGAAGACATTTTTGGTGGGTATATATATAATTGCTCTTCTTGTAGCTCTTAAAGAGTTAAGAAGAAAGCAAGCCTCGCGCCGTCGTCGTCGTCGCTCGCTCGGCTCGGCTTCGGCTACGGCTACGGCTTCGGCTTCGGCTTCGGCTTCGGCTTTGGATTTGGATTTGGATTTGGATTTGGTCAAATGATCGATTGATTGATTAATTTTTTGGACCAAATTTATTTGTTAATAGTAAATATTAACGTAAGATTATCCGTATTTGTAACGGATATTTTCCAATCCGTGTATTTGATCATTGGCAGCCGGATAATGGTCTTCCCACCATGAAGTGCTTGCTCCACCATGAAGTGCTTGCTCCACCATGAATGTAATGCTTGCTCCACCATGAAGGGTGGACGTTTGGCTTGCACTCCCTCTTGGTTGCTATAAATAGGAGCAGCAAATGTTGAAGTGAAACACTCGGAACTCAACTGAAATTACCAAGAACTCAACATACAATTGGCTATACATTGCACTCCTTCCTCTCAGAACTTCCATACGTTCTTCTGAGTATATACTCCTTCGTTCTGCATTGTTTTTAACTTCAAACAAAGCAACTGTAAGTGTGATTTGCTACCGAACTTTGTGTTCGCTGAAACACTGGGGTTTGAAGTACCGCTACACCAGTGTGTTATTCGTTCTATCCTGGGAGGAAATAATCCATTACCTTGGGTACTAGGAGGGGATTAAATTCCTTAAGGAAACACTGTGAATTCAGTGGGCTCGAATTATTTACTGTTTTATTACGTAAATTTATATTTTGCAGAATTAGAATTATTATTTACAAATACAGCTATATTGACGGGAAACAACAATCTTAAGGAATTTAATATTTATTTCTGTATTTGTAGTATTCTAATTATTCTGCAAACTAAAACCTTTGTGGTTTGTGTACTCCCGTTTTGGAGAGTTAAGCCTTCGTGGCGTTTTGTTGGATATTAAAATCTACGTGATTTTTACTCCAGTTTGAAAACGTGTATTAAACGTTTGTTTGTGTCATTCTTTTACAGAAAAGATGATGACTGAAAACGAGAACCAAGCTGTTCCGATGGCAACTGCCAACGCAACGACAAGCCGAACACCGGCGTTGGCACCGGCAGAAAAACCCGGAAAATTTTCCGGGATTGATTTCAAGCGCTGGCAGCAGAAGATGTTCTTCTACTTGACTACGTTATGTCTACAGAAGTTCATCAAGGAAGATGTTCCTGATCTGCCGGATAAAACTCCAGATAATGAACGCTTTCTCGTGATTGAAGCGTGGAAGCATTCTGATTTTTTATGTAAGAATTATATTCTTAGCGGACTGGATGATAATCTGTATAATGTATACAGTAGCATGGAGACATCCAAAGAATTGTGGAATGCGCTTGAAAAGAAATATAAGACTGAAGATGCCGGGATGAAGAAATTCGTTGCCGCAAAATTTCTGGACTACAAAATGATAGATACCAAGTCTGTTATTACTCAAGTCCAGGAATTGCAAGTGATTATTCATGATCTACTTGCTGAAGGTCTTGTAATCAACGAAGCATTCCAAGTAGCAGCAATGATTGAGAAGTTGCCTCCATTGTGGAAGGACTTCAAAAATTATTTGAAACACAAACGAAAGGAAATGTCCCTTGAAGATCTCATTGTTCGGTTGAGAATCGAAGAGGACAATAAAGCTGCTGAAAGGAGAGGCCGTGGAAATTCAACAATAATGGGAGCAAATATTGTTGAAGCTAACAAGAAGAGGAAAAAGGCTTCTGGTCCGAAGTACAACCCAAGCAAGAAGCGGTTCAGTGGAAACTGCTACAACTGTGGGAAAACTGGACACAAGTCTACGGAGTGTCGTGCTCCGAAGAAAGACAAGAAAAGGGGTCAAGCAAACATGGTAGTAAACCATGATGATGTTGATAACTTGTGTGCCATGCTCTCTGAATGTAACTTGGTGGGAAATCCTAAAATGTGGTGGTTTGATTCAGGAGCCACTCGCCATGTTTGTGCAGTTAGAGAGGCTTTTGCTACCTATGCTCTTGCTGAACCCGGAGAGACAGTTTATATGGGAAATGCTTCAACAGCAAAAGTTGAAGGATATGGGAAGGTATTTCTAAAAATGACTTCTGGCAAGGTCATGACTTTGAACAATGTCCTTCATGTTCCCGAAATGAGAAAGAATTTAGTCTCTACTGGACTTCTTGTTACGCACGGTTTTAAGTGCGTTTTTGTATCCAACAAGGTTGTAATTAGTAAGAATGGAATATTTGTGGGAAAAGGTTACCTCACCGAGGGCCTTTTCAACCTAAATGTAATGGTCGTTGAAAATAATAATAATATTTCAGCTTCTTCTTACTTACTTGAGTCAAATGATTTATGGCATGTACGTTTGGGTCATGTCAATTATAAAACCTTGCGGAAAATGATTAACTTGGAAGTACTGCCCAAGTTTGAATGCGAAAAATTAAGATGTCAAATATGTGTGGAATCTAAATATGTTAAACATCCTTATAAGTCAGTTGAAAGGAATTCAAATCCTTTAGACTTAATTCACACAGATATTTGTGACATGAAGTCAATACCATCTCGCGGTGGAAAGAAGTATTTCATAACTTTTATTGACGATGGTACTCGATATTGCTACGTTTACTTACTGAATAGTAAAGATGAAGCAATAGACGCATTCAGGCAATACAAAAATGAAGTTGAAACGCAACTTAACAAGAAAGTTAAAATGATAAGAAGTGATAGGGGTGGTGAATATGAATCTCCTTTTGAAGAAATATGTTTAGAATATGGAATTATTCATCAAACAACAGCCCCTTACACGCCCCAATCTAATGGGATTGCGGAAAGAAAAAATCGCACATTAAAGGAGATGATGAATGCGTTGTTGATAAGTTCTGGTTTGCCACAGAACTTGTGGGGGGAAGCCATTCTTACGGCTAATCGAATATTAAATCGAGTGCCCCATAGCAAAACACAATCCATTCCATATGAACAATGGAAAGGAAGGAAGCCCAACTTGAATTATTTTAAAGTGTGGGGGTGTTTGGCAAAAGTGCAAGTTCCTAAACCCAAAAGGGTAAAGATAGGACCGAAAACCGTTGATTGTGTTTTCATAGGATATGCGACAAATAGTAAAGCATATCGATTTCTGGTTCATAAATCAGAAAATCCCGACATTCATAATAATACGGTTATAGAATCAGATAATGCTGAGTTCTTTGAAAATATATATCCGTATAAAAAGGAATATGAGTCGGTTGGTGAAGGATCTAAACGATCTCGGGAAGAAACAAAAGAAAGTACATATAATCAGGAGGATCCAAGACGCAGTAAACGTCAAAGGACGTCTACTTCATTTGGACCAGATTTTGTGACTTTCTTATTGGAGAATGAGCCTCAAACATTTAAAGAAGCTATGACTTCTTCAGAATCATTGTTTTGGAAAGAGGCAGTCAATAGTGAAATAGAATCCATATTGAATAACCATACATGGGAATTGGTTGATCTTCCTCCTGGAAATAAACCTTTGGGTTCTAAATGGATTTTTAAGAGAAAAATCAAAGATGATGGCACTATTGATAAATTCAAGGCAAGGCTCGTAGTCAAAGGGTATAGACAACGAGAAGGTCTAGACTACTTTGATACGTACTCTCCAGTTACAAGAATTACGTCCATACGGATGTTAATAGCATTAGCTGCAGTGTATGGTCTTGAAATTCATCAAATGGATGTTAAGACGGCCTTCTTAAATGGAGAGTTGGAGGAAGAAATTTACATGGAACAACCTGAAGGGTTTGTGGTTCCAGGTAAAGAAAAGAAGGTATGTAGACTTGTTAAGTCTCTTTACGGACTAAAACAAGCACCCAAACAATGGCATGCGAAATTTGACCAAACAATGTTGTCAAATGGTTTTAAGATAAATGAATGTGATAAATGCGTGTACATTAAAAATGTTCCAAATCACATAGTCATTGTTTGCCTATATGTGGATGATATGTTGATAATGAGTAATGACATTGCCAACATAAATGCTACTAAGCGTATGCTCAATAGCAAGTTTGATATGAAAGACTTGGGAATTGCTGATTTAATTCTGGGAATTAAGATCAATAAGACTCCTCAAGGTCTGGCATTGTCACAATCTCATTATATTAAGACAGTACTTGAAAATTTCAAGCACTTGGGCTTTAAAGTTGCAAAGACTCCAATTGACGTGAATCTTGCATTAGCAAAGAACAAAGGCCAAAGCATATCACAATTGGATTATGCTCGTGTATTGGGATGCTTAATGTATATCATGAATTGTACACGACCAGATATAGCTTGTGCTATAAGTAAACTGAGTCGATATACGAGCAATCCAGGCCAATCTCATTGGATGGCAATGAAACGAGTTTTGGGATATTTAGAACATACCCAGAACTTTGAATTGCACTACAGTAATTTCCCTGCGGTGATTGAGGGATACTGTGATGCAAATTGGATCACCGGTTCAACTGATTCTAAGTCCACGAGTGGATATGTATTCACTATTGGTGGAGGAGCGGTGTCTTGGAAGTCGTCCAAACAAACATGTATTGCCCGCTCTACAATGGAGGCTGAATTCATAGCCTTAGATAAAGCCGGTGAAGAAGCTGAATGGCTCCGGAATTTCTTGGAAGACATTCCATTTTGGCCCAAACCGTTGGCACCAATATGCATACATTGTGATAGTCAAGCGGCAATTGGAAGGGCTGGGAGCATTATGTATAACGGTAAATCTCGTCATATACGACGAAGACATAAAACCGTTAGGCAATTACTCTCTAGAGGAATTATCACGATTGACTATGTAAAGTCAAGTGATAATGTGTCGGATCCACTTACAAAAGGCCTAACTAGAGAGGTAGTTGAGAAATCATCAAGGGGAATGGGGCTATGGCCGAGAACAAGTCATTGTGGCGGTAACTCTACCTAGAAGACTGGAGATCCCAAGATCTAGGTTCAAGGAGATCAAACAAAGTCATTAATGACGGTTCAACATTGTCAAATAAAATTTTAGTCCATTCTCGTGATGAGACAATGTTCAGTACCAAGGATAAAGCATTAAGGCTTTTTAATGATTTCTAAATTTGATACGGGGTATATCAAATAGTGTATCTACAGGATGACACGTTTAGGAATCACCTATGTAAGTGTGAAGTGTTAGCCGCTTCAAGGAGAACTTTGTAAGGCCAGTTCTCTACGCACTTATGAAACCAGGCGGTGTTCATGGCTGAAACGAACACAACAATGAGAACCAAAGACGGTTAAGGGTTGATTGTGTGACTTATGGTTGTCTAGGTATACACCAAAGATCGACGGTTCAAAGATATCAAATCTACCGATTGACCGAGTATATCCGACATAAGTTTACTACGGAAAGTTCAAAGGGAAACCTACTTATCCAGATGCGATTAATCCTTGCTTGTAAATCACACAGTTTTTCCATGCATACTTCCATGATATAGCCATTCCCCATTCATGTGGGGGATTGTTGAGGTTTTAATTTAAGATGTAATATTCTTAAAATGAGGGTGAATGGGAAATGGAGGGAAAATGAAATTTTGAGTAAAATTTTAAGTTTCCCCCTCTTAACAATGAGACATTGTCCCATATTGGAAGTGGAAGACATTTTTGGTGGGTATATATATAATTGCTCTTCTTGTAGCTCTTAAAGAGTTAAGAAGAAAGCAAGCCTCGCGCCGTCGTCGTCGTCGCTCGCTCGGCTCGGCTTCGGCTACGGCTACGGCTTCGGCTTCGGCTTCGGCTTCGGCTTTGGATTTGGATTTGGATTTGGATTTGGTCAAATGATCGATTGATTGATTAATTTTTTGGACCAAATTTATTTGTTAATAGTAAATATTAACGTAAGATTATCCGTATTTGTAACGGATATTTTCCAATCCGTGTATTTGATCATTGGCAGCCGGATAATGGTCTTCCCACCATGAAGTGCTTGCTCCACCATGAAGTGCTTGCTCCACCATGAATGTAATGCTTGCTCCACCATGAAGGGTGGACGTTTGGCTTGCACTCCCTCTTGGTTGCTATAAATAGGAGCAGCAAATGTTGAAGTGAAACACTCGGAACTCAACTGAAATTACCAAGAACTCAACATACAATTGGCTATACATTGCACTCCTTCCTCTCAGAACTTCCATACGTTCTTCTGAGTATATACTCCTTCGTTCTGCATTGTTTTTAACTTCAAACAAAGCAACTGTAAGTGTGATTTGCTACCGAACTTTGTGTTCGCTGAAACACTGGGGTTTGAAGTACCGCTACACCAGTGTGTTATTCGTTCTATCCTGGGAGGAAATAATCCATTACCTTGGGTACTAGGAGGGGATTAAATTCCTTAAGGAAACACTGTGAATTCAGTGGGCTCGAATTATTTACTGTTTTATTACGTAAATTTATATTTTACAGAATTAGAATTATTATTTACAAATACAGCTATATTGACGGGAAACAACAAAGGAGTTCAAGAACAATGTCCGTTCTGAGGAAAATGAAAGTTTCCCAATCAGAAAATGGAAGAAAGAAATAGTGGTTATAGTTATACCCTTAAAAAACGTTACTTGGAAAGTGCAAAAAAAAATGTAAAAATATTATATCGTAGTGACACTTGTTAGTTAAACTTGAAGTTCTGTTGATAGAGCAAGTAAAAACAAAAATTCAAAATCATCACTTTAAAAGCTACTTGTGTACTTTGCCCGAAAAGTGCTATGTGATTGTTGAAAGAGTGATTTTTGCATGAAAATTAATGAGCTTCCACTCGATCGGGTCGCAAAACAAGTTAGAGGGCTGTAGATGTATAAATTAAAACAGAGGTCCTTAACCTAACTATGCTCCATTTAGATTCTTATTGGTTGCTAAATTTGATACTAGTAATGGGTTGGAATCCGTTGCCTTACCACTTCGCTAAGCTCTCGATTTCTACTCGATGCTAATTTGATACTAATAAAGTTCACGTATTAGAGATAAGCGGATCAAATTGTTAACATCCCTGCACGATAATAAAGCACCGTCTCTCAAATCCTTGAATGATTATCATAAAAGCATGGGCGGATCCACGTGGTACCCATATGGGTGCTTTAGCATCCTGAACCCATTGCCTGTGACGTGGAACCTCTATATCTATGCAACTAGAGCCCGTTTGGATTAGCCGGAAAAAAATAATTCTTTTAAGTCCCGGAACTTATTTTATAAATAAACACTTACCTGTTTGGATAAAAGTGTTGAAACTTTAAAAAAATTATTGAAGTGTTTGGTAAACAAGTGTTGGTAAGTATTTTTTCTGTTAAACAGACAAAAATATTCTCAAAGCTGTTAACATTAAAAATAAGTTGATTACTATAATATATTTAATTCTGAATTAATGCAAATAAAACATAATTTATATTTTAATTTAATTTCAATATGATTGATTACTTTAGATAATTTTTATAAATATAATTCTTGAATGCTCATTTTTCACCACTTTCAATCAAGTAAACTTCCATAAATTTCAAGCTTATTTTTGTACGGACTAATAAAGAAATAATGTCATACAAATTAGAGTAAGTCTTTAACCATATGAAACAACATATATAAATGGAGTAAATTGGGCAACTACACAAATCAATAATCTATAGCTTTCTCATTCTCTTTTTGGTCTGAAGCATCTATCCGACCAGCCATTTCGGGTGTTGCTCCAAAAAGAAAAAAAAACAAAACTCAAAAGAGCAAGTAATGACTCTTAAGTAGACAACCGTCCAGCTCACCAGCAAGAGCTCCAAACCAAAAGGAGCAATAAGCAGAAGTATGTCGCATCTGAAGACTAGTGTTGCAAATACCTAAAGAAAATGCCAGAAGAGGAAAGAAAAATAATTTGTTCCTCTAACTAATAAAAATTCAGAATATAATGAAGTTGGGGAAAGTTATGGAAGAAGAAAGCAGAGGCTGCAACAAGAATGGAGAAAAAAATAGATGTATATTTTAGGGTTTTCTACTGAGGAGTAATTTCGGGATTAAGAAAAATTATAAGGGATAAAAATATAATATCCTTGGTCAAAGCAATATGGCTTTCAAGCCAATTTCGAAAAAGTTGGGTTGGCTTTTTAAAAGCAGATTTTAACTTTTTTTAAACCCTTTTTTTGGTTGCCAAACAGTTTCAGAAGTTAAAACATGCTTAAAAGCACCAGCTTTTAAGCCCATCCAAACAGGCTCCTAATATCAACAACAATTTAAGTCAGCATTTCCATTAAGGAACTATCTTGTTGTAAGCTGTACTGGATCGAATTCGCTCTCAACATTAGTCCCATAAACATTCTCCCATAATAATTTTTTACCTTAATCCCCTTAATATTTTATTCCTCGTTAAGAAACTAAGCTCGAAGTAACAATATGGAACAAGAAAATATACAATAGATGATGAGAAGAAGAGATAACGTTTTTAGAGAAGAAGAGATAACTTTTTTATTTTTTTCAAGTGTTCAAGTGTGTGTAATGTGATATCCTAACCCTCTATTTATAGGATGACATTGAGGTAGTAGTACAAAGGGATGCCATGAACATGTATTAATTATTGAAATCATAGGGGAAGATCCCGGAGGAGGTTGTTGGTAAAAATAGTCCTGTCATAACAACTTTGTAAATATTAACATGTAAGTCAATATCTAATGTCGTCAAGTATAATCTGGTTAATTATATAATATGGTTTGACATTTCTATTGAAGAGTCAAAAGTTCTTAAAAATGGAGATTATGGAGATATGGAAGTTACAACTATAAGTGTTGGAGTAGTAGGAATTATAGAGATATTGGAAAATAGTAGAGAGTGTTACTCCATTAGGATCAGAGTTATCGACATCCACCATAATCAAATATTTCGTAACACTCCCCATGTATACCCGTAAAATGATATAGTTGAATTTATAGCGTGATTTATAAACAAGCGAATCGATTTGATCCGAAAATAATAAAGGAATAAGAATAAAAATTAGATTAGCGATTGAAGTTAGAGAAAATAGCAAGCTTGATTCTGAGTTCGATCTTTCCTAGGGAAAAAGAAGAAGCAATGACAAAGCAATGACAAAATTCTTCAGATTGGGCGTAAAATAATATGTTGTATCTTTTGTATACAGAATTTTTCATATCTTTACAAAAGTTTCCAATCTGATATTTATAACTATTCCTAGGGAGACAAGATCCTAAAATCAAGCTCCTCTTAAATGAGAATAAAAATGTCATTGATGGGTGCATAACGACTGGTTTTGAATAAAAATATTCTCATTAACGTCTGCTCATTAAACTCTATCTAATGTCAAGCCTTTGAATCTTCACTATCGGTTGTGCTCCCTTCGGGATCCATCTTGTACTGGTTATGCACTTCGTAACAGGTGCCAATTATTTGTCGACACAACTTTTGTCTATTCTCAGTTCCACGAGTCACCTCGCTATTTGCCACATGTTATCAACCAATTTCACCCCATACAGATAGTCCCCCTACTTTCTGGTGACGCAACTCAGTGTTACCGAGAAGTAGATGAGTACTCCTTTCTTGGCGGAAAAGTTCCTGAACGGTCTCTGACATTTGAAGTGACGCACGTCTTCTCGCTTTTAAGGCTACGAACATGTGTTGCCCCGTGATTCAACAAGTATTTTCGTCGGGTTTCAAGGTAATCATAACCATAATATTTTCTATCTATATCTTCGTCACTACTCATCATTTTTACTTCTTCACTTTTACTACTCTCATAATCTTTCTCTTTCTCTGAATTTCCTTAAAGCTTTTTTACAACATTCAACTTTCTCAGCAAGGATATCTTTATCGATCTTTTACTACCATATCTTCTTATACAGCTTCCTACGAAAACACTGATCTTCTTTTTGGTAGAGGCCCAAAGAAAAACAAATCCAAAGAGGCTGACGTTGAGTCTGAACCTCCAACTGTTAACACCATCATACCACTCTATCTTAGCACCACATCCGATCTTCAAGAACAAACAGCATCTGCAAACTCTCAAAGCCGCACGTTTTGGCCAGCTCGTAGGTACCCCTCCTCCATTCATCCTTCTAGTATCCGTACTATGAAGGATGAGTGTAACTGTCCCAATGTCGAAATCCTCCCCCAGATATGGTAGAGCGAGTTACCTACTCCAGAGAGGTATTTATGTATGTCTATACATATCACTTTACTTTGGGTCCCTTTTCCTTGGGGTCGAGTGAAGGGCTCGACCCAATAATTTTGGAATATTGCTACAAGTACCAGGTCTGCTTAGCACAAGTAGGCCCATCCATATGGTGGACAGTGGACTATCTTCGTCAATTGTGCACTGAGACCAGGAAAACCCTAACTCTTGCACATATGATGAACCTTTACTCCCCTAAGATTTTTCCGTGAGGGGTGTTAAACTTCAGCAAGCGTGGTCACCGCGCTCTTTTTACCAGTGTAGACGATGAAAACTATTACACCCCATAGTGTTGTACGTTAGATTTATCGTAAGATAATTTACATCACCTCAAGGACAAGATTTGTTACATTTCGCGTTTTCGTACATTAAAGTTACGTTGTAAGTTAATCGATGTATACTCGTAGAAGAGATTATTTTTGAGGTCATACACATTTATGCTATTTATAATAAGCGACAAGTAAGTGCCGTAAAGGTTAAAGGGTAAACGAATAAAAGAAAATGAGTTTCGTTGAAGGTTGTCAATTTGGGATAAAATACGGTCTGAGTTATAATACCCGGTATTTATGGACTAGTGCCATACAAGGTACCACATGACCATGATAGTAGGGTACATAAAGTGTGTTAAAAGTGAGTAGTGTTTTAAGTAATTTGAGATATTACCTAATTATATGGATAATTGGATAATTAATAATTTTTTTGTGAGAGATTAGCTAATTAATCATAAATTTTGGATAAGCCTACTCCCCCCCCCCCAACGTGGCAGCAAACTATCCCAAATTGGTGACTCTTAAACTTATATGGTAAGGTGGCAAAGTTAGATGGTTATGTGACTAAGTCACCACATGAAGTGGGGCCTATACCCATTCAAGTATAAGACCTTTCTAATTCAAAGAGAGGTGCATATATCAAAATTGTAAGTACGGATCTTCAACAAATTCAAAACAAGATTTCTTAGCATCTTAGCAACGTGAGACTTTACAATTTTAAGGGAGTACAGTGCAATCTTTCTCAAGAATATCATACGAATTTTTCCCTACTTCGATCTTGCCATCACGTGTTGTCGCGATTGTCGTGTGTTAGAGGGATTGTCAAGAGAACCGGCTCAGGTATGTTAAGGCTATCCCTTATTTCTTTTTGACATGATTCATAAGATACAAACGAAACGAGCAAAAACACAGCTTTCATAAATGACTCTATTCATAGAAGTACTAGGGGTGCCTATGTTCTTGATTCCCCATGTGAATTATTATTATATCTTCTGTTCATCAGTCTAAAAAAAATACGTAGTTGATAAAATTTATCCAAAGGCATTTTGATCTTATGACATACCAAGAAGTCTTATTAACGTATTTCTTATGAATTTTATTCATTTATACATGTACATTGAACCATGACCAGTTGGCATTATATACGCGTATATTATATGTATATAGGATATGGGAAAAGGTTACGGCGTTATATACTCACCACCACCTGATCAGCTGGTATATGTTGATGATTTTGCCCACAGTGGTCGAGATGATATGATTGGATGCCCTCAGAGGCTTGATGATGTTATGTACACATATACCTATGCATGGTATGACATTTATACGCATATGCATGGCATTATAGATATGAAATGATTCACAGAGCTATTCAGACTTACATGTTGAGTCTTTTACCCCATGTTTATCTATGTCTTTTATTTACCGATTTTTATTGCTTACATACTCGGTACATTATTTGTACTGACGTTCCTTTTGCTTGGGGACGCTGCATTTCATGCCCACGGGACCTGATAGACAGGTTGAGAGTCCTCCAAGTAGGCTATCAGCTCAACGGGAGGTGTTAGTGCGCTCCATTTGCTCAGGAGTTGCTTATTTGGTCAATATGATTTGGTCGTGTATTGATTAGTATGGCAGGGCCCTGCCCCGACCTTTATGGTATTTATCTAATCTTAGAGGCTTGTAGACATATGTCATGTACGTGAAAGATTGTATGGCCTTGTCGGACTCTGCTCAGTATACGAGTGATTATTTTGGTCTTATAGGTCCGTATGTCATATATATAAGTTTGTATTATATGTTGGGTCGCCCAATGTTGAGTATTTCCTCATATTTTATTCTACTTATCTCACGTTAGCCTCTTCGGCTCATTTACCTATGATAGTATGATACGAAAGATACGTTACGTTGGTACTCGGTTGAGTAAGGTACCGGGTGTCCATCGCGGCCCATCGGTTTGGGTCGTGATAAAAGTGGTATCAGAGCAGTTCTGTCCTAGGGAGTCTACAAATCGTGTCTAGTAGAGTCTTGTTTATGGGTGTGTTGTGCACCACATTTATAAGCAAGAGACTACAGGGCATTTAGGACTGTCACTATTTTTTCGTATTCAAGATCGTGTGGCAGAGCTCACTTGTAAAAATTCAAACCCCTAAATTCTATTTTATTCATAGTACAACGATACCTACATCCAGAAAGACGGTTGGTAAGAGATATAGCTGTGGAAGAGTTGAGTCAGAGGAACTAGATTTTGCATCATACTTATGATGAATAAATGTGAGGTCTTCAACAGATTATGTGTGTACTAAAATATGTAAGCTTCTTGATAAGGATCCGTAAGACATAAATATCTATCCACCCATTTGGTAAAAAGAATAAGAGAATGTGAAGGTAGATACAAGTTTCAACAAGTAAAAGAAGCAAGGTAAAGAAGGGTACAAGGTACCTAGTTAGTGAAGATTATCAATATTACAATTCAGGGAGAGAAATATAAGCATTTTGGGTTACCTTCAACAGTAACAAATATATGTACAATTGGCCACACCGATCTCAGTTATACCCTATGGGAGTTAACAGATATGGCTTAAGAGAATGACGAGATATCAGGATCTGGTTGGGGTTAGAGTAACCCAAAATGGTGGATGGATTGTTAGTATAGTTGACATTTTCGAAGGATAGTGCAAACGTGGTAATGGATCTCCTTGTGAGACACTCAGATAGTGCACTCTAGAATTGTACAGTCAGATATGAATACTAGAATATTCAGAAAATAGGTAGTGGGAATCCTAGAATGATAAATATTATCTTAATATGGCTCTCGTCCCTAGTAGAGAGAGAATGTTAGGCAACCCGATGAGCCAGTGGATGGAGCAAGGGGAGCTAAAAGTAAAAGAGTATCTTGTTGAAGTTTCAGAATAAAGTGATAGACAAAAATATTAGCAGGGTAATAAGACGAGAGATAATGAAGCATTATGAGTAAGATGTGATGCATAGATAACAGCGGTATATCAAGTGAAGGAAAAAGACGAGAGGTGACAGACATTAAGACAACAAAAGAGTATATGTCATAAAGTCATATCCTCATTTCGAGAAATAAGTTCGTGGCTCCAACACGACTACCAGAAGGAAAAGCTAGACCCCAGAATAATTGAAACCAGTATGGGCTGGTGAACAAGATAAACTAAATATGAATTAGGGATCAGAAGATTTGATAATAGTCGACATCATGAGAATTTCAAAGATCGCGTTCCAACAATAATAAAATAAACAACAGAAGAATGACCTTTAAAGTTCATTCAGGAAGACGCTTCCCTAAAGCAAGCAATGTGAGAAAAGTTAAGCTTAAGGGACTATGTGTGCTAGTTACACTAAGTATCATCCTTGTGAGTAAGGAATTTTGTTATCCTTGATACCGAAGGATTACCGCAAGGTGAGTAAGGGTCATCGATGATGTGAAAAAATGCCAAAGATGAAGAGGTAAAACATTTATAGGTAGATCGTCGTAACTCTAAATCTTAGTGCTCCCCTAGAGGGGAGGGGATGGGGAATATGGAGTGATGTGTCATTAAGTCAGAGTTAAGTGGTTCTAGTAACTATGGAATGGAAAAAGAAGAATGCGATAAAAAATGAGAAAGGAACGAGACTGCACTTATTCAAATCCCACAAATATGCTACGATTCCAAAATATTATGCAAGCACGATGTCTAGGAGAGGAAGTAAGGGTTCCTGCCCGAGATGTTATTGATAAATAAGGAGCCAGTGCGAGACGTAAGTTAAGATAAAGAAAATAATCCAAGGAAGATTACGTGGAATATTGATATGAGAATGAGCCAATGAGTAGTTAGTTGTTGATTCGGGAAGAGCCTAGTTATGGCTAGACAAGAGGATACAGATACATCATCAAATCATGCAAGATAAAGATAGTAAAACCCAATATAGTGAATTCAGCCTCGCAATTATGACATTGTAATACATGAGATATATTCATATAAGAGTTGGGGTGGTTAAAGGTGTCGTATAAGTGTTAAGAAAATAAAAGAGAGTGCCACTGGGAAACAGTCAAAATATCAGTTCAGAAGCAACTCTACAAGCACAAAAACGTGGAGATAAGTAACTACGGATAATAATAGGCGAGGAAGAACATCAAAAATTCCATCAAGTATACGATGTGATAAGCTTGCAGCTTTACAAAAGTCAGAGGATCCTCCCTAAGTACTACAATGAAAGACTAGGTGAGGAAATAAGGAAGAAGGCTTCAACCTAATCATAGTAACCTGAAGAAGAAATGGTAATGTAAAAATAGTCTCACGATAACATTGTATGCACTCCATAAGAAAGTGGCACCTACCGTGGCTAATGAACGGGAAGTAAAATCAAAAGTAATATTCGAGATCATATGAGTTTCACAAAAAAATTTCAGCATGCGTGGGAACTAAGACAAAAGCTAGTTAGAAGAGTACCAGCCTCATAAGAAGTCAGCACGAAGCTCCCACCGGATTGTGTGTGCACCAGAGGTGCAAGTATTATAATAGAGCTTCAAGTTGTGGATGTGAATTATACCTATATGGAAGGGAGGTCATGAAAGAGATAGAAGATGTGATGCGAGATTTTAAGGTAAGTAAGGTAAAAGTGGACAATGTACGAGATACTGAAATACAGAAGGTTATGAATAGTCCATACTTCGGATAGAAGGCTAGAAGCGCTGGGATTCAGTATCCAGGAATGATAGCGGTGTCGTCAGTGGCATACTTTCCAGCCTATGGTTTCTATGTATCGAGAGGTCTAGTTAAAAGAGTAAAGAAGAGTTAGAGACGATGTGATGTCTCGCTTGATGTTCCAGAATAACACAAGGAAATCTATGGTGCAAGCAAGTTGAAGGAAGGTTGTGAGTAGTATAAATAGATATGTGTAGGTTGCAAGCTAAAGTATGGTAAAGCGACAAGGTTTTAGGAAGACATGAGTAAGGATAACAAAGGGCGAGTGAGAAGGTGTCGAGAATGGATAAGTCCTCGGGATTATGCCCATGAAAACAAGAGAGCTAATGGTTTCTCTAAGTTATAGAAAGCTCAGTATAGCCCGAATGAACTCAAAGAAGTGTAAGACTAATAGCATTTAGAAGAGATGGAATGCTGCCGTGGTAGTAGAATAAGGGATTAAAGGACTTAGATTTATACATATAGGATAATCAACGAGAGTAACCTGGAGTTTGGTAGCAGACCTCAGTAATGGTAAATCGAAGTAAGATTTATGGTATAGTATGACCTACTTAGATGCAGTAAAGCCATAGACGCCCAGAGGGGCAGATAATCATAATTCCATATATGTTCACAAAGTGAGGCCTAGAGATTGGCTAAAGGCTGGAGGAAAAAGGAGAGAAGAGTCGCATATGCACACATACAAAGACAAAGTCATACAAACTGCATGATATAATGTAGCAATAGTTATGAGATTGGAAGAATTCCGACCACAAGTCATGGTGTGAGAAAGAGGCCTAAATGGGTGAATGCCATGGACTTTTGGATTTATTCACAGAACAGTTGCCTAGATGGCTAAGACAGTATTAAAATCATTCGTAAGAGTTATCCGGTTATAAAATATTCGAGGACGAATGTTCCAAAGGGGGGATTGATGTTACACCCCGTAGTGTTGTACGTTGGATTTGTCGTAAGATAATTGACATCGACTCAAGGACAAGAGTTGTTACATTTCGCGTTTTTATATGTTAAAGTTTCATCGTAAGTTAATCGATGTAGACTCGGGGATGAGATTATTTTTGAGGTTATAAGCATTTATGCTATTTATAACAGGCGACAAGTAAGTGCCATGAAAGTTAAAGGGTAAACGAATCAAAGAAAATGAGTTTCGTTGAAAGTTGTTAATTTGGGATAAAATACGATCCGAGCTATAATACCCAACATTTATGGACTAGTGCCATACAAGGTACTACATGACCATGATAGTAGGGTATATAAAGTGTGTTAAAAATGAGTAGTATTTTAAGTAATTTGAGATATTACCTAATTATGTGGATAATTAAGTAATTAATAATTTTTTTATGGGAGATTAGCTACTTAATCATAAATTTTGGATAAGCCTAATCACCCCCCCCCCCCAACATGGCAGCAAACTATCCCAAATTAGTGACTCTTAAACTTATATGGTAAGGTGGCAAAGTTAGAGGGTTATGTGGCTAAGTCACCACATGAAGTGGGGCCTACACCCATTCAAGTATAAGACCTCTCTAATTCAAAGAAAGGTGCATATATCAAAATTGTAAGTACGGATCTTCAACAAATTCAAAACAAGATTTCTTAGCATCTTAGCAACGTGAGATTTTACAATTTTAAGGGAGTACGGTGCAATCTTTCTCAAGAATATCATACAAATTTTTCCCTACTCCGATCTTGTCGTCACGTGTTATCGCGATTGTCGTGTGTTAGAGGGATTGTCAAGAGAAACGGCTCAGGTATGTTAAGGCTATCCCTTATTTCTTTTTGACATGATTCATAAGATACAAACGAAACGAGCAAAAGCACAGCTTTCATAAATGACTCTATTCATAGAAGTACAAGGGGTGCCTATGTTCTTGATTCTCCATGTGAATTATTATTATATCTTCTGTTCATGAGTCTAAAAAAAATACGTAGTTGATAAAATTTATCTGAAGGCATATTGATCTTATGACATACCGAGAAGTCTTATTAATGTATTTCTTATGCATTTCATTCATTTATACATGTACATTGAACCATAACCAGATGGCATTATATACGCGTATATTATATGTATATAGGATATGGGAAAAGGTTACTACGTTATATACGCATCACCACCTGATCAGCTGGCATATGTTGATGATTTTGCTCACAGTGGCCGAGATGATATGATGGGATGCCCTCAGAGGCTTGATGATGTTATGTACGCATATAACTATGCATGGTATGACATTTATACGCATATGCATGACATTATAGATATGAAATGATTCATAGAGCTATTCAGACTTAAATGTTGAGTCTTTTACTCCATGTTTATCTATGTCTTTTATTTACCGATTTTCATTGCTTACATACTTGGTACATTATTTGTACTGACGTCCCTTTTGCCTGGGGACACTGCATTTCATGCCCACGGGTCCTGATAGACAGGTTGAGAGTCCTCCAAGTAGGCTATCAGTTCAGCGAGAGGTGTTAGTGCGCTTCATTTGCTCAGGAGTTATTTATTTGGTCAATATGATTTGGTCGTGTATTGATTAGTATGGCAGGGCCCTGTCCCGACCTTTATGGTATTTATCTAATCTTAGAGGCTTGTAGACATATGTCATGTACGTGAAAGATTGTATGGCCTTGTCGGACTATGTTCAGTATACGAGTGATCATTTTGGTCTTATAGGCCCGTATGTCATATGTATAAGTTTGTATTATATGTTGGGTCGTCCAATGTTGTGTATTTCCTCATGTTTTATTCTACTTATCTCACGATAGCCTCTCCGACTCATTTACCTATGATAGTATGATACGAAAGATACGTTATGTTGGTACTCGGTTTAGTAAGGTATCGGGTGCCCGTCGCGGCCCATCGGTTTGGGTCGTGACAAAAATGATCGTGGATGGATGGGACGGTTCGTCGTTATTGCTACCAGGGATATCATCCCGATCGTAACTCCAGCTTTCCCCAAATCATGGAATCTTTTCTGTAAGTCTTCAGATATTCGTTTCCTTTCTTCGTTAAAAGATAATTTCTTATTTTGCTGATTTTTTATTTTTTGGCTTCCTTCATTTTAGCTACCTGCTGGAAACCAGCACGGGTTCACGGTCTGGACCGATGAGTTCAGAAAATTCTGGATATTACAATTCATCTTTTTACAGGTGGAAAGAAATGGCTCCCAAGTACGAGTGGAGAGCTAAGAACCATGGTAAGTAAAATTTCTCTCTCCCCCTTTTTTCTTTTATCTCGGTAGTTTAAGAGCATTGTACTTAATCATATTTTTACTTGCGTAGGAATCCCGAGGGGTTCCGTCATCTACCCCGATGTCGACGCCATAGATGACCTCGAGGAGGCTAGAAGGGTGTTGTAGAATGTACTTGAACGAAGCAGAGCTCGTGGATCTGTACGAACCTCCGGTGAGGGTACCTCCTCTCGGAGTCCCCAGTCCCAGTCTAAGAACAAGAAACCGAATAGGAGGCGTTTCTCCTCGGATGGGACTCACGAGAAGAGAGTAAAGAAAACGCCAACCAAGCCGGCCATAATAGTCCTCGATGACGAAGGGGAAGCCAATGATCCTTTTCTCCTTTGAAGGGAACACATAGTGTTCCCTTCAGAGGAGAAAAGGATCTTCATCACCTCAACCGGATGCTCAGTCGGGGTAGCTTCAAAACCCACAAGCAGAGGAAGTTTGGGCGCTCTAGGGTGAAAGGGACTTGGTTGAGAATGATGATTCTCTCTTCCCGGTCCCTACTGCTATCTCCGGTCCAAGGAGTTTGGACCCTGATCTTCTTCTGCCCTCAACCACTGAGCAAGCAACAACCACTACTCCTTCTGCCACAACTGCTTCTTCTCCTTCTACATCGACATCTCCATATCCACCGACACCAGCTGTTCTTTCGCCACCAGCACCAACTACATCTTCTCCACCGGCATCTGCTGAACAAAAAAAGGAATTTCTTCTCCTTAGTCTCCTGACCACGGGAACTTGAGGAATACCTATGCTACACCTTCTCAAGATCCCCAAGGAAGGCGAAGCACCACTCTTTCAGTTTCGAAGGAATGCCATGTCCTCTCCAAGCGGGTGGTTATATGACAAAAGATTGCAAAAAGATGGGCTTCCTTTCTGGGGAGTGCTTGATAAATAATAACATGTACTGTTTGGCGCAGGTACCATCCTAACTTCCTCCTACTTCTTTTTCGTTTACATGTTGCAATGATAAACTTATCTCTAACATTTTTAGGCCAACCTCCTTGCTTCTGAGGGCCTGTAAAGTTTGATCCTGGATAAACAAGGACTTGCTTCCGAGCGGGATCAACTTTTGGCTGAAAGGAATCTGCTTGTCGTTCACCTCCTAGTGCTGGAGGCAAAAGTTGCACAGATGGACGATCTTGAAGCTCGGTTACATTAAACCGAGCAAGATAAAATGGTCCACAACCAAGAAACTGCCCAATTGCACAAAGACCTCAGAGAGGCCAAGGCTAAGTGGGTCAAACTTCAGGATGCTGTAACCGCCGATGCCGAGCGTGAGTCTGCCTTCGAGGAGCAAATTAATAATTTCAAGGCCAACGTATGCTCCAAAACTAAGGAGGCTAATGTTGATGAGGAGAAAAGGGCCAAAATGGAGGAGAGGCTCAAAAGGGTCATGGAGCAAAACCGGCTTCACTCAAGTACCAATATTGAGCTTGATTCCCGACTCAGCGCAATGAAGGCTGAGAGAGAGGAGCTCCAGGATGAAACTGATAAGCTACAAGAAAAACTCCAAGATCAAGAAAATTCTCTCGTCTAAGAGAAGACTTAGGCCATATACCATAGGAATAGGAGGACTTTTGAGGAGGCCAAAGTGAGCATCAGCGATATTGGCAATTGCATTGCCAAAACCTGGTAATTAAAGTTAACTGCTCGTGAAAATCTTCCCGCTCGGCCTACTGTAACTGACTCCTCGAATAGTAGTTCCGAGTATTCGGGAATTGAAGGAGAGACCGAAGAGGATGCGGGCCCCAAACCGGCAGGGGAACAACATCTTTTCACTAGAGAGAATGAAGATCCTTCTCCCCCTCGAGTTCTGGCAGCAAAGAATAATGTAGAATTTTTTCTTTTATCTTTTGTAATTATGCCAAAACTTTTATTGAGTTTGACACTTTAATAAAAGAATTTTTTGCTTAAGTGTTGTACAAAAAAAATTCTTTTTATGTTTAGTTGATGAAGTTTCGGGTATATTTTTTCATCTAATAGCTTCTGATTTCGGGCATAAATATTTTCGGAATCTTCCCTTTACTATGAGGGTTTCATAAGAGAGGACCTTATGTTTACAGTGTTCTTGAAGAGGACGTCTCCTATTCATTACGGCACAAGCATTTGAAATTTTTGTTAACTCTCAAATGACAAAATAAATTAACTTAAAATTTGGACAAGAAATAAGACAAGAATAAAAATGACTTTGATTTATTCCCTTCTATCTTTAAGAGTATTTTCACATAAACATTCATTTTCTTAAGTAAATAAATCTGCCAATGCATGTGGCTAACTTGTACAACTTATAAATCAAAATCAAAATAACGAAAAAACAACATTAAAATTTTTAGTAATAAAAATAAGCACAAGACCATAGGAAAGAGAGAGTCGAGAGGATTTGTAGTTTTTAGAAAGCTTTTGTTGAAGAAAGTTTTGTAAAACTTGACTTTTAAATTATAAAATTTATTTAAGAAATAACTTTTAGTAAAAAAATTACTTTTAAAATTAGTTGTTTATTTCTACACAAATTTTAAGTTTTAAGAGTTATATTATTAGGAAAGTTTTTAGATTGTAAAAGAATCAAATATACCATACATGGTAGTCTCCGTTTAGTTTTGGCAAATAAAATGAGTAGATCTTTGAACCGTGAACAACACGTTATTTTGAACACCCTGAACCGCCGGACTGCCTTACTCAACTGTGTTAAGGATGTTCAAAATATAATATATAGTCATATAAAGTAATATTTAATTTATACACACAGTATAATTTTTCGACGAAGGATGTACGTTTGACCACCCTGATATATGACGGTTACGCCACTTATTCTAGCAAGATAGTACCAATTGCACTAGATACAAAAACAAATCATGTATTCCAAATCTTGGAGTAGATGTGTGTGTGTTAGCGAAAATTGTAGATAGTGGTCTCTCTCTACCTGAAGGTTTTCAATACTTTTGTGCCATTTAGGCT
This sequence comes from Nicotiana tomentosiformis, assembly GCF_000390325.3. NCBI lineage: Eukaryota > Viridiplantae > Streptophyta > Magnoliopsida > Solanales > Solanaceae > Nicotiana > Nicotiana tomentosiformis. The sequence continues at coordinate 92,614,209 of NC_090817.1, read as the reverse complement.
ATTACAACTGCTAAGATTGACGTACGTTCTTTGTACAACAGGTTTTGTCATCTTCAGTTCAAATCCAATACGAGAACTGCAAATTAATGTCTGTGTATTATGCGATCAATTTTTTTATATCAATTAAATTTTATGCAGCCTGCGTTCATTTGATTCCAGGGGAGGGAAAGACAACTAACTGCACTAGAAATGTGTGTTTAGTCCTCCTTTTCTCTCTCTCTTTCTTTTTTCTTAAGCTGCAAAATTAAACCAGTACAATTAAGAGAATAATTGGACGGGAAAGGTATTTTTTTCAGGACCATCCTCGTATTAGGCGCTTGTTTCTTTATTACATTTTGTCGGAGTCTGATGATTGAACACTTACGAGCCCGTTTGCCCATAAAAACAATTTCACTTTTTTTTCAATTTTTTTTAATTTTGTTTTTCGAAATCAGTATTAATTTCATTTGTAGATGAATTTCAGAATTTTTTTAGAATCTTTTGAAAATTTTAAAAACTTCAAAAAGTTATTTTTAAAATTTTCACTTCAAATCCTCACAAAATTTAAAAACAGTTCCAAATTATATTCATGACCAAACACTACTGTAATTTTCAAAGATCATTTCACTTAAAAATTATTTTTACTTTTTCTTTAAAATTTCACAATACTTATATCCAAACGCCCACTTAGCGATTCGACAATTTTGAATTTTGATATATAAATTAACATTGTTAAGTCCTTAATTGTTGTCAACTAATTTGTTTTATAGAGGAATCACTAAGCTCTTATACACCTAACTGTTGAATGATCAAGTACAACTTTTTCCTTTTTTTTTTATTTAATTTTTTATATGTTTGAAATTTGGAGCAAATATGATTGCAGCAGCTCACCAGACTTTCCAAACTTAAACAAATACATAAGGACAAATAGAGGGGAGTAAACCAATCCTCCGTTACTTAATCATCTTTCGTTATCCCCAACAACCCATTATTACGAAAAGAAAAATAAATAAAATAAAATAACTAAAGAGGGGAAAAGAGAGTAGCAAATATGTTTTAGTCCATTTTCCATTACTGATTGATTATTTTCAGGCAACTTACACATTTAACCGATCAACCAAAAGTAATTACATCTAATAGTCAATATACAAAAAATATAAACTGGTTATATATAAAATAGGTATATATTTTATATATTATATATTAATATAAAATATATATATTTTTTGATTATTATTTCTTAAAACGATATAATTCTTTTAATATTAAACATAATAATTCGCGAATTGTTGCCGACAAGCGTCGTACAGCAATCTAACTGCAAATGATATGATCATACTTACTACCCAACATCCCACTGTAGAGCCGTCAAATAGGCCGGCCCACCCATCCCTAGCAGGTTGGACGATGTAACAACTCAATCCACTCCAACACTCCTTTTGGAAGGGCCTTCAAATTGGGGAGTTTGCACGAATAGAATGATTTGACACCACTGTTTATACTTATTATTGTTTCCATTTAAGAAAATTTGGCAAAAAATAGTTTGACACTACTGGAAGAAAGAAAAAGTTTCACTTGCTTAATTGCTTACAATTTTTCTTTGTAATGATTGGTTTAGGACTTGGCTTAAAAAATGGTTTCTCATTTTACACCGTCCTTTATTACGATCAGACCTCTGTATAATAACATCCTTATATAACAAACTTCACTATAAAAATCAAGCTTTTCCAAAACCAATTTTTATGTTATGTTATAATATATGTTCTCTATAATATCACTTTCGCTATAACATCCAAAAAACAATTGGAACAAATGAGGCTATTATACAGAGATTTGACTGTACTTCATTTTTTCCCACAACAGTATTTATTCGCATGATATACAACATTATTCTCTTATTATAAATAATGTGTCAGCTTTGTATAAAAGTGTAATGATGTATATGAGGTGTTTATACACACTTCTACACTATTTTACAAAATTATATAGTGTTATATAAAATTATACAAAAATTAAGTCTCATCTCCGACAAACTTCAACTCTAGAAAAACATCACAAAATATTTTAAATCTTCACCTAATAGCTTTAAATTTTAACCACAACTTCAAAATGACATCCCCAAATGACTTTGTTAAAAATTTCAACCAATCACAAAACCCATTTGTGAGTATTTAAACTTTAAAAATTCCAACATGGAAGTTTTAAATTTTTTTACTTTAACAACGTTGGAGCTGCTTAAGCAACTGCACGAGGCAGCAGAGGGGCATTGAATCAGATATTAATAAAGCAACCGCACGAGGCAACAGAAGAGCATTGAATCAAATACTATTAATCAAGCATCTTCGCTTCTCCTCTTTGAAATCTTTGAGTCCCGCAAAACCAGATAACAATTAAATTTATATGTGGTTTTAAGGATACGCGGATTAATTCAATACAAATGATAAATTGCGTTGGATTAAACAGATAAATGACGTAATATATTATCAAACCAATTAAGGGGAGTGATCCCGGACTCAGTAACAACTTTAATGAAATGCCTACCTTCGGTCCCGGGCTCACAATAATGAAGAACTGATGAACAAAAGTAAGAACTTTGAATAACAGAAAATAAGAGTATATTTCCTTGATATGCGTGTTACAATCATGCCTAATGAATAGTTAGACTCCCCTTTATATAGTAGGGGAGTTTTACCTTAAATACAATTCCAAAAGAGGTAAAAATCTTCCGTTTTACTAATCACTGATTTTCTGCCGATACGTGCCGATATTCACACCGTAACATCCGGTTGGGCACGGATATCGTGGCTCTTTGTTTGTCGTGCTCTATTATCTAGTAATGCTCTCCGAAGTTTTGGGGTTCGAATCGGACCTGGGGGACATGGCCCCGATTCTTCCGAGGGCAGGTGTTTTGCCCTGACCCCGACTCGAGAGGCTCATTGCCTTGATTCCGGTTCCTAACAGTTATATATCTGCTTTGTTTACTTCATCTGGAATCGAGGCGTCCACAAGGCTCGGTTTCGCCCGTATACAAATAGTCCTTCATTTCTCAGAGAGTAAGTTTACGGAAACGACGATAAACGACATATGCACTTCGATTCCTTCTTCAATACACCGTGACAGAAACGACAAATAATCTGAAACGTCCCGTCAGTCGTGTCATTATGACTTCAAACACGCGTCAGCTATTGGCAGGTCATCCCTGAATGCGAAACGGCGCAAAACCTCTATAATACTTTCCTCATTCGTTCATTCTTTACCTTTTGACCAAGCTTCTACCTTCGAGTTTTCAGGATATCACTACCCTTCATCACACTCTAATATTTTCACCTCCGCTCTTCAAAACTTCTCACTAAGTTGCAAGTTTTTACTTATTTTCTACCCAAATCAGCGCACTTGACCTTTCATCTCTCAACCTCTCTTCATATTTTTCAAGCTTTTTCCAGATAACAATAGCTAAAACTTCCAAATCTGTTCCCCAAAATGTCGCTTCTCTTCTTCACAACCAACTGCTGAAATCGATGAGACTACTCCCGATGTGGTCGTCCTCGAGAGGTCTGCTCCTGACGCGTCTACTGTTGAACCTGCTGCCGAGCCTCCCTTGAAAATGCTCGTTTCCGGGGGTTGTTCGGTTGCTGATGACTTTAAGGTTGAGAAGCCCTCGTCGGTGCAGGGCCGGTGTGAGGGAGTAGCAAGATATATATGCTCCATTACCGAAGATGTCCTCCTCGCGGTCCGAGAGGACTGCAACTGGGCGGGTAAGGTCGCAGTAGTCCCTGGGCCTGCGGACTCCATCACTACCCACGTGGAGGGTTATCTAAGTGTTTACTCTTATCCCTTCACGTTGGGCCCGGTGGAACTGGTTATCTTGGATTTCTGCAAGAGGTACGAAGTATGCCTCGGTCAAATCCACCCGTCACTGTGGAGGATCATGATCCTCCTTCGTTATTTCATGAACAAGACCGAGCCTTGTCGGTTTACCATCGATCACCTTCTTCGCCTATACAGTCCTCAAATCTTTTGAGGGGGACTAATAAAGCTCACACGTCGGGCCAGTAAAGCCCCATTCTCGAGCATCGATGAGGACCGGGACCAGGGCTGGTAGGGACATTTCGTTCGGGTGAAGACCAAGACATGGTTCCCCCCGAACGCATGCCGTACCCCGAGAAGTGGAACACATCTCGTAAGTATAATTTCCCCTTGAATTCCATTTTACCTTCATCTCCTATTTTCTTACTGGTATTTGTGGTGGTGCAGCCGTCACTCGAGTTCCAAATGCGATCCCTCAGCTCAAGGATTAGATCTAGGGTATATGTTCATAGATGCCTTATTCCGTGCGCTCATGACAAAAACTCTGGAATAGGTAACATCTGGCTCTCCCATTCGCATCGTACTTACCCTCTTTTTCCTTTATTTTTCCCTTTGTAGGTTTTCCTAAAACCATCGAGCTTAGGCCTGCAGTAGGGGACGGGGATCTGTCCGTTGACCCCTCTATGTCGAGGAAGCTCGGTGCTGCAGTAGGAGAAAAGAAGAAAAGGAAGGCTCCGGGCTCCCCGAGCTCAGAGAAGAAGAAACCAAAGAGAAGGTTGGCCCGTAAGCCAAAGGAAAGTTCTAGTTCTCGAGCACCCGACTCGGATTCATTTTTTCGACTCAGAGATGAGCTCGAGGAAGATGACCTTTTCGTGGCCCACGTGCCGACATCTACGAGGCCGATCTCCCTTAGACCAGGGAGATCGATGAGGAGACCGGGATTGAGACTTTTCGGGATGCCGACCACGTTCCGAAGGAGGCCCCCGGTGTAATAGATATTTCAGGATCACCTTCTTATATCGAGTCCATGCTCGAGGAGGCTCGAGCGGGGAAAGAGAGGTCTAACGAAGGGGCTCATGGCGTGGACGATCCCCTTTGTTCCTTTTTTGATGGTATGGACTCATCCATATTGGAGGATTTTTATGGTCTGGGTGACCTGGAAGTGCCGAGGAAAGACCCGTCTTCAGAGGTCGGCGGGCTGAACTCGAACCCAAAGTTAATCAACCAGTTCCCTGCCCCGAGTATGGATCCCGGCCGTAAGATCTTGATAATTATCACTGTCCCGGAGGATGCCCGGGTGCTTTATGCTCCCGTGGGAGTAGCGAGATACCTCCAGTGCCTGGTAACCGAAGAAGACCAGGCAAAAATGAATGAGGTGGATGTGTCGTGCTTGTTCAACGAAGCGCAACAAACGCTGAACCGGGTAAGGCACCATTAATCTCTTTCATCCTTTGACTTAGTTCTTGATATTTCTCACATCTTCTTTCCTTTATCTTTTTTCAGGCCTCAGTACTCCCTCATGAAATCTTTATTTGGTACCAGGCTAAGGTTAACCAGCTCGAGGCTGAGGCCAGGGAGCTCGCCGGGAAGAGAGACATGTATAAGCTTCTCAGCGAGCAACACGAAGGTGTCGTTAGGAGTCTCCGGGACGAGTTGGATGTGGCTCAGAAGGAGCATGCCGACTTGGTGGAACAGGTTTTCGAAGTTAGCAATGACGACTTAGCCATGGCGACTAACGACCAAACCTCGCAGGTTCAGCAAAAGATTAACTGGATTGACCAACTCTAAGCTGAAATGAACAAGGTCTAGGCCATGGCCGATGTATGGAATGGAAAAATTGACCGGCTGGCTTCGGAGAAAGAGACCGGCCGGGAGCAGCTGGCATCGGTAGAGGTTCAAATCTGAGTGGCGAAAGAGAGAGTTGATGCACGGGCTCGATAAAATGAGGACCTCCAAGCTCAACCGGGCTCGGCCATTGCTGAACGGGATGCCCTTGGCAAGGAGCTCAAAATCACGAGGTCCTAGTCGGAAACAACCAGGACTGATGTTGAAGAGATAGTGGTCTTGTATAGGGCTGATGTTGAGGCAGCCGAGGCCTGACTGAAAGTCACTGTTGAGTAAGTGAAGCGATTATCTCGAAGGGAGACCCTCGAAGAGATCCATGCCCGAGGTTTTGATCTGTCGGCCGAGATCGAAGAGGCAAAAAAGGCTCGAGGTCGAGGCCAAGAAACTTGCTGAACCCGAGGGCAAAGAAGGCTCTAAGGGATTCGACGAACCCGAAGATGGAGAAGACCCCGACAATTCTGGTGACGAGGCGGGTTCTGGTCGAGATCAGGCATAGGTGCCTTAGGAATATTTGTCTTTGTTTTTGCATTTTGTACATTTATTTTGTTGAGGCCATTTTCATTAGCCATTGTAAAGACATTCTAAATGTATATATAAGGTTTTTTCCCTTTTGGCAATTCTCAAGTCTATTACCTTTAGCATCCTTTTTACAATTTCAAAGATTTTAAATGCCTTAGCACGGAATAAAAATAAGTTGTTTCTCGGAGGTCTGAACACGACTTGTTCTCGATGCAAGTTTTGTTTGAAACTTGTGGGGGCTCGGAATGACTGGAAGCTTTCCCCAAAATACTTGTTTAAATGTTTTTGGACTATAATTTTGCCGAGGATAACCTCTAAATCGGTTTGAAATTTTGAAGGACTTATGTTTTTTATTATGGGCTTCGGACATTTTTGAGCCGCTTTAATGGTGGCCAAGCCCTTTAGGTTTGGGAACTGCCTAATAGGTCTTGTGCCTTCGGGTTTCGATAACCCGAGCCGTCTGAACTTATCAAGGACGACAGTCCCCGAGTGGGGGTAGCCCTTTGGGCTCGGATAGGGGTGTCCCTTGGGCTCGATAATTCTCGGGCAGTTGTATCCCTTAGGCTCGTTACTTTTAAGAAGCAAAAAATATTTGTTAGCAAGGTAGAAACTTTCTTTCATTTTTGTGCGTAATGTACAAGATTGTATAAAAGCTCGTATCGCGACCGGTATGACCTACGTGAGCACGGTTTATTTGATCATTTGGCCCTTACACTGAATCCTAACTACCGAGCCTAGACTGATCGAGCATTGAGTTTCCTTCCTTGCTAAAAATCATGACCCGAGGGTGATGTCCCCCAATATTCGACTCCGATTCAAAACCGGTCTTCGATTCTAAGTTAGTACGATCCATTGTTGCCTTGTTAAAAACCTTGTCGGAAAACCCATTTGGGACAAAATCGGTTCAAGGGAAAAAGAATGAAACGCGTGCTTTGAGGACTAACAACTACATCATCCTTTGGTTGTTGCCTACAAGTGTTAGTCCAATTCACAATATATTTAAAAAAAGAATGAATGGGGTCGTACCTTAGCAGTAGTATCATTTTAAGTGGGTCGTTCCAGTTGTTCGGTAGTTGCTCACCATTCCCTACTTCGAGTTTGTACGAACCTTTATCGGTAATCTCGATAATTTGATATGGACCTTCCCAATTCGGTCCCAGCTTCCCTTTATTCGGGTTATGGGTGTTTAGTGTCACCTTTCTTAATACCAAGTCCCCGATATTGAAGTGCCGGAGGTTGGCTCTTTGGTTATAATACCTTTCGATCCGCTATTTCTGGGCTGCCAACTGGACGAGGTCAGCCTCGCGCCTCTCTTCCAATAGTTCAAGGCTCGTGTTCATGGCCTCACCGTTCGACTCTTCGGTCGCATATCGGAACCTGAAACTCGGTTCTCCTATTTCGACCGGTATTAGTGCTTCGGCACCGTAGACCAACGAAAAGGGGGTAGCTCTGGTAATAGACTTTGAGGTCGTACTGTAGGCCCACACGACTTCGGGCAAAATTTCCTTCCATTTTTCTTTGGCATCAGTCAACCTTTTCTTAAGGTTTTGGAGTATGGTCTTATTTGTAGACTCCGCCTGCCCGTTCCCACTAGGGTGATAGGATGTTGACAAGATCCTTTTGATCTAATGGTCCTCAAAATATTTTCTTACCTTACTGCCGATGAACGACTTTCCGTTGTCACATACGATCTCTACCGGCATCCCGAACTGACATACTATGTGGTCCCAAATAAAATTAATAACTTCTTTTTCACTGACTTTCTCAAATACCTGAGCTTCAACCCATTTAGAAAAAAAGTCAGTAATAGATAATATAAATTGAGCCTTACCGGGTGCCCATGGCAGGGGACAGACGACGTCCATTCCCCATTTCATAAATGGCCAAGATGACAAGACCGAATATAGTAGCTCCCCTTGTTGACGGATCATTGGTGCGTGCCTCTGACAGCCATCATATTTTCGCACAAACTCCTTCGCATCTTTCTCCATGTCGATCCAGTAATAGCCGACTCTGATTATCTTACCAACCAACGATTTGGCCTCCGAATGGTTCCCGCAGGTACCTTCGTGAACTTCCCTCAAAAGATATTCGGTGTCTCCTGGTCCCAAACATATTTCGAGTGGGCCATCGAATGTTCTTCTGAACAAGGTGTTATATTCGAACAGGCTGAACCTAGCCGTCATCGTGCGTAGAGCTCTCGATTCTTTAGGATACTGGGGTAGCTTCCCGGTCTTCAGGTAATCTATATACTTATTTCTCCTGTCCCAGGTTAAGCTTGTTGAGTTTATCTCGGCGTGGCCTTCTTCCACTACCGATTTCATGAGTTGTACGATCGTTCCTGAGCTGAATTCATTGTCATCAACCGATGACCACAAGTTATCCAGAGCATTGGCTTCGTTATTTTTGTCCCATGGCACGTGTTGTAGGGTTCATTCCCTTAATCAATGTAGTGTTACCTGTAGTTTATCCAAGTATCTTCGCATTCGTTCCTATCTTAATTCGAATGTCCCATTGACTTGATTCACCACAAGGAGGGAATCACATTTAGCTTCGATCACTTCGGCCCCCAGGCTTTTAGCCAATTCGATACCTGCAATCATGGCCTCATACTCGGCCTTATTGTTAGTAAATTTCATAGTTCTAATAGATTACCTAACTACGTTACCCGTGGGCGGCTTCAACACGATGCCGAGTCCGGTCCCCTTTGCATTCGAGGCACCGTCTATAAAGAGGGTCCATATCCTCGAGGAGGTCCCCGAGGTTAACAACAATTACTTTTTGACTTTGAGTATTAAGTCCGGCGTGAAGTCGGCCACGAAGTCTTCCAAACTTTGAGATTTGATGGCGGTTCAGGGTCGATATTCAATATCGAACTCGTTAATATCCATGGATCATTTGGCCAATCGTCCCGAGAGCTCAGGTTTGTGCATTATATTCCTCAATGGGTAAGTAGTCACGACACATATGGGATGACATTGAAAATAGGGCCTTGACTTCCTGGAGGCACTTAGCAAAGCGAGCGCTAATATTTCCAGGTGAGGATACCTCGTTTCAGCCTCGCCTAGAGTCATGCTAACATAATATATAGGAAATTGTGTACCTACTTCTTCCCGAACTAGGACTCCACTTACCGCTATTTCAGATACCGCTAAGTACAGGTACAACTGCTCGCCTGCCTTCGGAGTATGAAGCAAAGGTGGACTCGAAAGGTACCGTTTGAGTTCTTCCAAAGCTTGCTAGATCTCCGGGGTCCACGAGAAGTTATTCTTCTTCTTCACTAACGAGAAGAACCGATGGCTCTTATCGGAGGACCTTGAAATGAATCGACCCAGGGAGGCTATGCGCCCGGTTAGCCTTTGGATGACCTTGACATTGTCCACCACGGTGATGTATTCTATGGCCTTGATCTTGTCGGGATTGATCTTGATCCCCCGATTGGACACCATGAATCCAAGGAATTTCCCGGACTCGACTCCGAATGCGCATTTCTCCGGGTTCAACTTCATATTGTATTTCTTTAGTATGTTGAAGGTTTCCTGCGAATGTTCCAAATGGCCTCTGCTCGCAGGGACGTAATTAACATGTCGTCAATTTAGACCTCCATTAATTTTCCTATTTGCTCTTCGAACATTCGATTTACTAGGCGTTGGTAAGTGGCACCAGCATTTTTTAGTCCCAATGGACTTACGTTATATCAATAGGTGCTGTATTTAGTGATAAAGAAAGTTTTTTCTTGGTCACCTGGGTCCATCCGGATCTGGTTGTACCCGGAATAGGCATCGAGAAAGCTGAGTATCTCGTGGCCGGCCGGCGCATCAATCATGTGATCGATGTTAGGCAAAGGAAAAGCGTCCTTTGGGCATGCCTTGTTCAAGTCTTTATAGTCTACACACATTCTTAATTTATTTCCTTTTGTAGGAACTACCACTATGTTTGCTAACCAATCCGAGGACTTAACTTCCCGAATGGAGCCTATTTTAAGGAGTTAGGATACCCCGTCTTTGATGAATGCATGCTTGACTTCGGACTGAGGCCTCCTCTTCTATTCAACCGGATGAAACTTTGAATCCAAGCTCAGCTTATGGGTAGTTATTTCTGGAGGGATCCTGTCATGTCAATATGGGACCAAGCGAAACAATCTATGTTAGCTATAAGGAATTCAATGAGTTTTTTCCTGAGCTCGGGAGTTAGCCCCGTGCCCAAATATACCTTCCAATCGGGCAGGTGCGCGATCAATCTGACTTGCTCTAGCTCCTTGACCATTAACTTGGTGGCATCGAAATCTTCAGGGGCTATGAAAGACCTAGGGAATCCTAATCGTCATCCTCGCTTGTCTCCAGCTTTTCTGGCTCGGTTGGGGCTGGTGTCGATGATTAATATTTGGTTTCTTCCTTGGTGACCGAACTTGGGTTCTTTGATGTCGAGAGTGCGGATATTGGGACCACCTCATCGACCGCGAACATTTATTTTGCGGCCGGTTGCTCCCCATAAACTATTTTGATTCCTCCCAATGTGGGGAATTTCAACGCATGATGTAGCGTCGAGAGTACTGCCCTCATGTTGTGAATCCATAGCCTCCCGAATAGAGCATTGTATCTCATATCTCCTTCGATCACGTAGAACTTTGTTTCCTAGACAGTTCCAACAGTGTTTACCAGTAGGGTTATCTCCCCTTTAGTGGTCTCGCGTGCCATGTTAAATCCGTTAAAAACTCGAACTGCAGGTACTATTTGGTCTTGTAGACCCAGATGTTCCATGACCCTCGATCTGATGATATTGGCCAAGCTACCTAGATCAATTAACACACGCTTAACTCGAGATTTATTTATGAGTACAGATATTACGAGTGCATTATTGTGTGGCTATACGATTCCTTCAGCGTACTCGTCGTTGAAAGATGCGGTTCCCTCCGATACATAATCTCAAGTCCATTTTCCCTTGTAATAGACACTTTAGTGCGCTTTAACATCGGCCCTTGGGGGACGTCAACTCCTCCAATGATCATGCTAATGACGTGCTGAGGTTCCTCTTACTCGATTTGCTTGTTGGAGTCTCTATTCCTGAAGTAATTGTTGGCTCGATCACTCAGAAACTCTCGGAGGTGTCTGTTATTGAATAACCGGGCTACTTCTTCTCTGAGTTGTCGGCACTCTTCGGTTCTGTGGCAGTGAGTGCCATGATATTTGCACGTTAGGCTGGGGTCCCTTTGGGCAGGATCAAAATGCAATGGCCGAGGCCACTTAGTATCTTTGATTCGTCCGATGGCTGATACGATGCCGACATCATCAACGTTGAAGTTGTACTCCGATAACCTTGGTGCTTCCTTGGACCCGATGGGTCTGTCAAAATTGTTTTTGATCATGAGTGCCCGGTTATTAAGACCTCGATCGCTTTTTCTTTCACTCCTTGCAGGGTTGCGCCCGGACCATTACTCATTCGATCTCCATTATATGGTTGATACCAATCTCTGTTCGATCTTGGTTCATGATTGACGACTCTTTTGGATCTGTCACTAGTCCTGACGGGATAAACAGATCTGGAAAGGGCCTCGAGTTGATCGTCTTCGACCCTGATTTTTGATTGGTACCTGTTATAGACGTAGGCCCAAGTTACCGCCGGATATTCTATCAAATTTTGCTTTAACTGTTACAAAGCCAATGAGCTTTGGGGGTTGAGTCCTTGGGTGAATGCTTGAACGGCCCAATAATCCGCGATCGGGGGCAGATCCATCCATTCCATTTGAAACCTCGACATGAATTCCCTGAGCATCTCGTTATCTCTTTGATTCACCTTGAAGAGGTCTGACTTCCTGGTCTCGACCTTGATGGCCCCGGCGTGCACTTTTACAAAGGCATCTGCAAGCATAGGAAACAAGTCAATAAAATTAGGGGTAAGTTGTGATACTATATCATAACTCCTTTTGACAAGGCCTCTCCGATCTTTTTCAACAGAACGGATTCGATTTCATCATCTTCCAAGTCGTTCCCCTTGATGGCGTACGTGTAGGAGGTTACATATTCGTTTGGATCAGTTGTTCCATTATACATCAGAATTTTGGGCATACTGAACTTCTTCGGGATCGGCTTCGGAGGTGCGCTCGGAGGGAAAGGCTTTTGGACAAACTTCTTGGAATCCAGGCCTTTCAGTATCGGTGGTGCTCCTGGGATTTGATCGATCCTGGAGTTATAGGTTTTCACTTTTTTGTCGTTGGCTTTGATTTTATTTTCTCCCGATTCTACCCATTTTGTCAGTTCCTCGAGCATCTTTATTATCTCGGGGTTGGTCCCGGGTTCAGCTTCACTCTGTGACTAGTTCATTTCTACGAGTGTTTTTCCGGGACGGTTCGGGCTCAACTCTACTAGGGGCGCAGCTCTGGTTTTGCATATGGGCTATCGCTGCTTGTTGGGCCTGTAACATTTAGAAGATTACCTGCAAGTTGATCCCATCGCCTTCGCCATCGTGTGTACTCCGGGCTATCGATCGGGCTCCCCTGCGAATGCTATTTTCGGGGTCGGTTGGCAAGTTTGCTTCAATAGCCACATGTGAGTTAGCATCGACCGGGTCCATTGCTGGAACTCTGCTGGGGTCAACAAGGGGCACCTCGTTGCTGGGCACCACGTTGTTGTTCTCGCCATGGTGGTCGGATTTGACATTTTTAATTTGACCTAAAATTTCGAGCTCAAAGAACAAGTGTAAAATATAGTGTGTTATGGAAATTTGTATCAAATTGCCACTATTATCCTTAGTCCCATGGTGGGTGCCAAAAGGTTTTCTCTAAAAAGTAGATAACAATTAAATTTATATGTGATTTTACGGAAACATGAATTAATTCAATACAAATGATAAATTGCGTTAGATTAAACAGATAAAGGACGTAATAAATTATCAAACCAATTAAGGAGAGTGATCCCGCACTCAGTAACAACGTTAATGAAATGCCTGCCTTCGATCCCGAGCTCACGATAATGAAGAACTGATGAACAAAAGTAAGAACTTTGAATAACAGAAGATAAGAGTATATTGCCTTGATATGCATATTAAAATCATGCCTAATAAATAGTTAGACTCCCCTTTATATAGTAGCGGAGTTTTACCCTAAGTACAATTCCAAAAGAGGCAAAAATCTTCCGTTTTACTAATCACTGATTTTCTGCCGATACGTGCTGAGATTCACGCCGTAACATTCGACTGGGCACGGATATCACAACCCTTTGTTTGTCTGCTCGATTATCTAGTAATGCTCTCCGAAGTTTTGGGGTTCGAATCGGACCTAGGAGACGTGGCCCCGATTCTTCCGAGGGCAGGTGTTTTGTCCGGATCCCGACTCGAGGGGCTCCTTGTTCCGATTCCGGTTCCTTACAGTCACATCTCTACTCCGTTTACTTCATCTAGAACCGAGGCATCCAAAGGGCTCGGTTTCACCCGTATACAGAGTTATAGGCTAAATTAAGTAAAAAAGAAGAATATAGGTTTAATTTGGTTGGAAAAGTATCCGACATGTACTTCCCATTAAAAAAAAGCCAGGGTAAATTCTACGGTGTAACAAAATTTTTAAACAATCATGTCATTAACACGTAATTATTTTATTGACATGATCTAACTACTAAACAACCTGAAAAATAGAGTAAATTCCTTCCAATGTTCATGTATAAGTATATATTGCATATGATGACAAAAGAAGTCAAAAGAGAAATTAAAGGAAAATGCCTCAACTCAATCCTTTTTCACAAGTGAATTCATTTAGCTAGTCATCTAGTTTGGGTTCATATTGATTAGAACCATCACCAAGCAATAGCGACCTTAAAATAGCTTCCCAAAGTTTTTTGTCGTAGAGTAGATGATGACCTCCGTAAGGAACTTCATGGTACTTAATCCATTGCAGTTTTTTAGTAACGTATCTCTGTATTTGGAAAGGCACGAGTGGGTCTTCATTACCTTGCCAAATATGAACACAACTATCATCTTGTGAGAAAGTATTGCTCAGTTCCAATGGATCAAAATCCCATTTTCCAGAAACCACAACAAGGTCGCGAACAACTGTGTTAAAGTCCCTCCTCCTCATACGCTCCTGCACAAACTTGCTTGTTAGCGTAAAAATAGTTTTACGTCACTAGACTTAATAGATAATCACATGTTCATGTTTATAGTAGGAGTGAGTTCATTACAACTCGGAGAATTCGAATCAAATAAGTTAACAATATAAACTCTTTCACCTTAACTTGATGGTATAAGGACAATTTATAATGTTATCGTATAAAAGTTTAACTCAAACAAAAGAAGCAACAAGTTATTCAGTTGTGAAGCCGAGATTCAAAAATATGTATGAATATTATACCTAGCTAGGATTTGAAGCTACAGCAAAAATATATTTTGAATCACCTTTACCATTATACTAGACTTTTCTTATGTTAAGGGATTAACAATTCATGCATTTACAAAAAGTACTTGTTCTGACTTTATTTTTGCAGTATAATTTTCAATAAAAAAGTTCAATTGAACCCCCTTCCTAATAGGTAACTCTGCCCTTGCCTTTTAAAACTTGTTAAACTATACTGTGATACTGATAGCGTGAAAAGTTTACACAGAGAGAATTTATAGGTCAAATCTGTATTCTTGTACCCAAAGACATTAGTGCAGCTTAAGCACTACTCCTTTTTTAAATTTACTGTAAATTCGGATATAGAATCTTTAAGCCTTTTGAAATTAAAAACATAATAAAATACTGTAAGTCACAATAATTAACAATTAAAAGTATTTAAAAGGCATATAAAAATATCACGGTCAATGAACAACTAAAAATTTGAAGTGTATCATTGTTTTTTGAACGGAGGAATTAGCGAGAAACTACTATTACCTGACCAGCCAACTTTTGTTGTCGATTCTTCAAAATCTCAACGTCATGGTTGGTGAGATTCTTATTAGTCTCTTGAGCATTACCACGACGCTTGAGGGAAGAGGAAAGAATATGAATGCAGTAAAGTAGTCCAGGAGCATTTTTTCCCAACCAGACCAGTTTTCCAATCATGTTCCTCCTAGGGTCGTCCTTTATCATATCTTTAGGAAGTGAAGGCCATGTGTAATTTATAGGCGATACTACAAGAGCCACTCCTGCTAGCCTGCAACATAAATAATACGTGTGTATATAAGCCAATTTTTTCAAAAAAAAAAAAAAATGTTTTCCGATATAGTATTTGATTCGTGAATGAAAAGTATTTTTAACAAAAATATGTATATTAAATATTGATTTTAGGAAAGCTTAGAGTTTTTTATAATAACGTCCAAGTGTGAATTGGAGCAAGTAACATGAAACTAAATGTTTAAGGAAAACAATAACGAAAATCATCACTTTCCTCCTTTTTTAAGGAAAACATTTTCTACTAACCAAACATTGGGAAATAACTTTGTCATGAAATTTTTATTTCTTAAAAAACAAATTCCGTCATTCCAAAAAACTCACTAAACAGAAAATTACTTGCATTAGAAGAGGTGTTACTGTTACCGATAACAATGGTAGTACTTGTTTGACAAAAATCGAAAAACAATTGATCTTTTCAATACCTTTGTGGTATATGTTTAAGGCAACTCCAACCTGAGTAACATCCTGCAGAGATTGCAATAATGTAAAACTTGGGTCCTAGTTCTAATTGATCAACTAATTCCTCAATGTCAGATGCTTCATTTTTCGATGAGCGGTCTGGATTCGGATCACTCTCTCCATATCCTGGTCGATCATATTGAACCAGGTATATTCCTATTTCATTTTTGAGTTCCTGGTAATAAAGCTTAAAACTTCAGTTTCAAATAAAACTCGTGAAGTAGCTAGCTAGCTGAAGATAATTATGTAGTGTTCTAAGATAGCTGCGACTATGTTTGGTATGACGGACGTCATTTTACATGAGAAATGTTTTTCAGGAAATATTTTTTGGTATTTGGTTGGTGAATGGAAAATATTTTGTGCAGGAAATAGAGAGTGTACTTTTTGGTAAAGTTTGATTCGAAATTGAAAATGTGTTTGATCAAGAATTTTGGGCCAAGTTTTGATATGTTAACCCCCCCCTCCCCTTTTTCCCACTAAAATGGTCATGATTTGGTCCAAAAAAGAGGTCTTAAGCTATATTTGGGATTTGGAGTTTTGGTTTTCAAAATCTCCCAAAAACTAAGATTAATTCTATAAACAAACACATATTTAAAAACTTATGGCCAAACGCCTAGGAAGTCAAACAATGTCCGTTAGGGAAGGAAAATATTTTTGGTAGCAAAACACCAGAAAAAGTAACTTTTTCATCAAAAATATTTTCTTGGAAAATAATTTCTACCATTCCAAACACACCCTCGGTACGTACTTGACATTCTGGATAATTGATTTCTTTGGAATCGTTAAGACCATGAGCGACGATCACTTTGTAACTGGACATGTTCTTGGCAACTCCAGTTTCCCTGTAAGCCAAATATCTTCCATCACGTAGCCTAATTCTGGAAGACTTATCATCAGCTGGTTGGGTAGAAGATTTTGAAGGTTTATTAGTTAAACAGCCAGCACAATTACTTGGCAAAGACTGTAGATTTTTTTTGAGATGTGGCATTTTCTGGAAATCAAGAATACCGAGAGCTTTTAGGGAAGAGAAATGTTTGAGCTGACAATTGCATAGCAAGCAATCATGCATATTATCTTTGTTTAAAACCCATAGTGTTGGCACAAAGCACTGACTTTGATGCTTTCCCAAGTTAATTAGTTGATACCACGTTCTTTAGGTTTTTTTAAAAGATTACGCATCTTTGTATATATATATATATATTGATTTTTCAAATTGCAGAAAATGAAAGATCGTGTGAGCCCGTAACGTATAGATGCAAATTTGCTAAACAATTTGATGCTTTACTTGAACCTTTATATGTCAAACCATTTATAAATTATTGCGAAGATGTCGTTAGATATCAATAGGGAGAATTATTAACAAAGTCACCACCCAAATAACGGATCCTACGGGAGTGAGACCTTTCCTTTGTTTACCGTCTCTTTTCTGTAAAAAAACAAAAAAAGGTGGTCGCCCATTTAACCTGTAATAAGTTTTTAAAATTCTTTTAATTAGTATCTAAAATTTAAATAAATTCAGGTCTTTTTTTCCTCCTCCTTCTTCTTAAGGTGACGGTGAATTTATATGATATTTGTGAGCATATTTTTAGGTGATTTATGGTATTTTACAGTAGTGAACTGCTATGGCGCTTTATTTTTTTTTTTACTACTGCTTAAGATTTTCTTATTCTTCTTCTTAATTGCAAAATAGGTTTGTTAGATTTATTGTTATTTTGATAAATTAATGATTGAGGTTTGTTCTTGATGATATTTGGAGGTTATGTTTCAAATTTGGATTTATTTGGAGTAGTTTTAGGTGTTAAATAGCGTATAGAATTATTGAAATTCAAAAAATAAATTTATGTTTCTGAAAATTTGCATTTCAGACCTATTTATTCTTAAGTGGATGAAAATATTGGTTGCACTTCAGACCTATTGAGCCTTAAGTACACCTGAAGTATAATTTTTTACTTGAAATATATTTGGCCTTAAGTGCATGAAAATGTTGGTTGCACTTCACACTTATTTGGCCTTAAGTGCATCACTACTAAAAAACGGCCAATTTCCGACCGAAATATTCCGACCCAAAAAATTATCGATCGGAAATCGCATAAGAATATATTTTTCATTTTTTAATAATAATTACGATAAATATTCCGTCCATATTAGTTGCAAAATTTGGCGAAAAATACCGCGAAGCTGTTAACGATCAATTTGGTCGGAAACAATAAAAATAAATAAAATATAAATCAAAAACTTGTGACTGATTCTGTCAGAATCTTTTATTAAAATGAGGTTTGACCTCGTTTCCGACCGATTCGGTCGAAATATAATTGTAAAACACCTCCCCCAAACCCTTTCTATCCCTCTTTTCTTTTTCTTTTTTCTCTCTCTCACACTGAAACCTCCCCTCTCCCTACCCACCCAGCCCGCCGCTGCCATCACCGATGATGCCCCAGCCCGCTGCCATCACTGGTGTCGCCGCCCCGCTGCAGCTCCGTCGACGACCCTCCACTGCCAGGTAGGTTTCCCTCACCCTCCTTTGTTATTTTATTTTTAAATACACTGATTTTGTTTAATTGCTCCTAGTTTGGTTTGTAAAAATTGATTTATGACTATTGTTAGTAGCTAAATTAAAGTTATATATTGGTAATTTAGATTTATATGTCAAAGTTATATGTTGGTAATTTAGGGTTATATGTTAAAGTTATATATTGGTAATTTAGAGTTATATGTTGCTAAATTAAAGTTATATGTTGGTAAATTATCTACTAATTTGAGGATAACATTACCAAGTTGGAGAAATTTTACTAAATAATTTTGCTAACTAATTTGTAGAGTTGTTACATATATAGCAATTCATCTCATTTGATTATATTGGGGAGGGTACTAATTTTAAGAGGAGAAACTATGATCTATTAAAACTCTTAGTGCTAGTTGACTACTTTTGACAATATGTCTTACTCATAACTTTTTTAATATCTTCTAACTTTCATGGAATTAAGCTTAATTGAAATCTATTATCATTTTCATCCATTAAATTAATAAATTGTTGTTGTAGATTAGTCAATTTTTGTTGCATAATTATTATTGTAGATCCCAAATATTTGAATTCCTTTTACTTTATATTAAACAATTATTGTAATGATCCGACCGGTCGTTTTGGGCATTTACACCCCTTTTTACTATTTGAAGTCTTGAATAACTTCATACGATGTATTATGACTTGTGTGAATTGTCGGTTTTGATTTTCAGGTATTTCAGAGTTAGTTTGGAAGAATGAAATTCAAGGTTCAAAGCTTAAGTTGAAAAAATTGACCGGATATTGACTTACGTATAAATGATGCCAGAATATAGTTTTAATAATTTCAATAGCTCCGTATGGTAATTTTGAACTTAGAAGTGTGTCCGTAAAATTATTTGGAAGTCCGTAGTTAAATTGGGCTCGAAATGGCTAAAATAAAAATTTAAGTTTGGAAGTTTGATCGGGGAGTTGACTTTTTGATATCGGGATCAGAATCAATTTCTGGAAATTGGAACAGCTTCGTTATGTCATTTATGACTTGTGTGCAAAATTTGAGGTCAATCGGACTTGATTTGATAGGTTTCGACATTGAATGTAGAAGTTAAAAATTTTTAGTTTTCATTAGGCTTGAATTGGAGTGCGATTTGTATTTTTGATGTTGTTTGATGTGATTTGAGGGCTCGACTAAGTTTGTATCGTGTTTTAGGACTTGTTGATACTTTCGGACGGGGTCCTGAGTGGCTCGGGTATTTTTCATGGTGAGTTTTGAGTGAGTCTGGACATTTCGGCACTCTGATGTTGTTCTGGAACTTTTGAAGTGTGGGGACACATTTTGGAGTGTTGAGGCAAAGTTAAAGTGCGGACCGCAGAGAAAAAGTGCGGACCGCAGAAGAAATGTGCGGACAGCAGAATTCTTCTCGCGGCCGCAGAAAGGAGATTCTGCAGGTTCGATTGTCCAACTTCGAAAGTTTATATATTTTAATCTACAAGGAATTTGGAGATGATTCAAAAATGAAAGTTGTAGCCCTTTGAGTCTAGTTTTCATAAAGACATATTATTAATCATTTGGACATTTATATAAAATGTTATGGTCAAATTACCGAAGCCTAGTAGTGCAGAGCTACTGAAGTGCGGCCGCACAAAACAAATGTGCGGTCAGCACAATGGGAGGTCATATTGTTGTACTTTATAAACGAGGGTTATAGTATTATTTCATATTTGGAGTTTGGGAGCTCGATTTATGGTGATGCTTTATGGGATTTTCAAAAAATTTATCGGGGTAAGTGATTCTAACTCGGATTTGGTTAATATACATGAATATATCATTGTTTTCATCATTTAGTTAGTATTTTGAGATGAAAATTTGGGAAAAATTGTAGAATTTTTATAAAATGAATTTTTGGAATTTGAATACCGATTCAGAGTCAGATTTGAGTGAAATTAGTATGGTTGAACTCGTAATTGAATGAGTTATCGGATTTTGTTAGTTTCGTCGGATTTCGAGATATGGGCCCCACTGTCGATTTTTCGAGTGGCGTTGAATTTTTTTATAATTTGTTAATTTGTAAGCATTGGAGTAAATTGTGATTTATTTGCACGTTATTTGAATAGATACAGATCGTTTCGCTTGAATTGAGGAGACAGGTAGGCGTATGGAGGTTGATACACACGGAATAAAATTTTCGGAGTATTGTTTATCTTGCTCGGCATTGGATTCGGCTTGTTCGAGATAAGTAACTCTTCTATACTTGGAGTTGAGGTATTGTCACGACCCAAAATCTAACTAGTCGTGATGGTACCTAACCCGACCTGCTAGGTAAGCCAGTTAACCACTAACCAATTCCAATAATAATTAATAAAGCAATTAAGTAAAAAAATTATCTGAATCTGATACATTCTCCAAGAACTGGTAGTACAAATCATGAATTTCTAAGAATAGAGTTTATAAAGCTGAAATGGAACAAATACATGGTCTATTTGAAAAGTACATAAATAAGAGGCAGCTACAACCGGGACGCAGGTATATCTTCAATCCAGCTCCCATCGAACGCAGCAACATCAACAGTCAATATCTGCACTCAAGGTGCAGAAGTGTAGCATGAGTACAACCGACCCCATGTACTCAATAAGTAACAAACCTAACCTTAGGTTGAAAGTAGTGACGAGCTAACAAAAAGGTCGGGTCCAACACTAGTATTCCACAATAGTTCATAACAACATAGTACAATAACGAAGGAGTACCTCCGAAATAAAAGACTCAGTTAATTCACAGTTCCAGAAAAATAGGCATTTCTTTTCAAGTATCTCAGTGAAAACCCGAATCTTTTACCGAAAAAGTTAAAATACGAGTAAGTTTGAAAACAATAATTTTCCAAATATCCTTTCCACAATAAATAAAATATTTCATTTTCTTTCCAGATAGCAAGTGTGAAATACCTCTCTATGCCCACATATCAATGTGTGTAAAAAAAAGTCATGAATGACGTGATACTGTACAACATGAGAAAAAAATGCATCTCTATGCCTGTATGTCATGTGTGCATGCCAATGCCATGTATCTTAGAGATGAATCATGTACTCACACTTTGAGAGTACTCAATCTCACTGTCTTGCATCCCCTCTCACTATGCTTAATGCTCAGTACACTCAATCACTCAGCGTTGTACAATTCCTGCTGCGGCATGCAGCCCGATCCATATATGAACATAAGGCCCGTTGCGGCGTGCAACCCGATCCACATATATATAGTCGATTGCACTCACTGGGAGTGTGCAGACTCCGGAGGGGCTCCTACAACCCAAGCGCTATAATCCGCACGGACAACTCACGTGCCACCATATCAATATCTGAATTTGTACGGACAACTTACGTGATACACGGACAACTCAGTGCTATAGTATCAGTATTTGGATACGCAAGGACAACTCACGTGCTATAGTATCAATATATGGATCCTCACGAATAGCTCACGTGCTGCACGAACAACTCACGTGCTATAGTATCATTATCATCACAATAGGCCTCGGCCTCACTCAGTCATCAATCTCTCCAGTCTCACTCACGGGCTCACAATGTTAGGCCCTACAACAATGATATGATGTATCAATAAATAACAACTGAGACTGAGATATGATATGATTTCATGAATATGACTGAGTACGAAATATCAATGAAATCAGTGAGATGACAGTAAGAAACGACCACTATGGGTCCAAACAGTATTGGCATAATGCCTAAACATGATATCTAGCATGATTGACAACTCAATTACTTTATTACAAACATGGATATCAACAAAATAGGACCACTATACAGTGCCATAGAAATAACAGAGTCCCAATTCACATGGTGCACACCTACACGCCCGTCACCTAGCATGTGGGTCACCTCAATACCAATCACATAACACGTATTATGGGGTTTCATACCCTCAGCACTAAGATTAGAAGAGTTACTTACCTCGAACAAGCCAATTCCAACATCAAGCAAGCCAAGCGATGCTCCAAAATGCCATCCTGCACTTTTCGACCTCCGAACGGCTCGAAATTAACCAAAAACAACTCAAATACATCAAACAATGCTAAGGGAACCAATCCCGATCGAAAAAAGATCAAATCTTGAATCAAAAGTCGAAAATCGGCCAAAAGCCCAACCATGGACCGCGTCTCAGAACCCGACAAAATTTACAAAATTCAACCACCTATTCAGTTACGAGTCCAACCATACTAGTAAATTCGACTCCAATTCGATGTTCAAAACTCAAAAATTCATATTATAAAACTTTAGGCCAAACCCCCCAATTTCCTCTTCAAAATTCACAATTCAATTAACAAAAATGAAGGTGGATTCATGAAATATAACCAAAACCGAGTAGAGAACACTTACCCCAATCCCTGTGATGAAAATTGGTCCAACAATCGCCTCAATCCGAGTCCCACATCTCAAAATATGAAGAAAGAACCAAAACCTCAATTATAGCTTCTGCCAGCATTTTCGCACCTGTGGCACATTAGTCGTTTCTGCCGTGTCGCTTATGCGACATAACCTCCACTTCTGCGAAATCAGCTGAGGACACGATCCTCGCACCTGCGGACAACATATTCGCTTTTGCGACATCGCAGGTGCGAGCCACCATCCGCACCTGCGAAATACCTCGCTCCTGCGCTCCATCACCTCACTCCTGTGCATCTGCATGTGCGCCCAAATCTCCGCTTCTGCGGTCTTCCTCACCCAGCACTATTTCTGCTCCTGCGACCCCTTCGTCGCTTCTACGACCATCACACCTGCACAAACCAGCCGCAGGTGCGATCACACCAGAACCAGCAATGGCAACATGAAGTAAAATGATTCGAACCTCGTCCAAAACTCACCCGAGCCACTGGGGACCCCGTCTGATTATACCAACAAGTCCAATAACATAACACAGACCTACTCGAGGCCTCAAATCACGCATAACAATATCGAAACGACGAATCGCACCTCAAATTGAAATCTATGAATTTTGAACTTTCAAATTCAATAACTCGTGCCAAAGCATAGCAAATCAATCCGGAATGACTTCAAATTTTGCGCACAATTCCCAAATAACATAACAAAGCTATTCCAATTCCCGGAATCACAATCCGAATCCGATATCAAAAAGTCCACTCCCGGTTATACTTTCCAAAATTTCAACTTTCGCCATTTAGAGCCAAATTCAACTACGGACCTCCGAATCACAATCCATGCGCGCTCCTAAGTCCAAAATCACCCAAAGGAGCTAATGGAACAATCAAAACTCCGTTCCGGGTTCAAATTCACAAAAAGTCAAACTTGGTTGACTCTTTCAAATTTAAAGCTTCTATCTGAGAATCATTCTTTCAAATCAATTCTGAATAACCTGAAAACCAAAACCGACGATTCACATAAGTCATATTACATCATACGGAGCTACTCATTCCCTCAAATAACCGAGCGAAGTGTAAATGCTCAAAACGACCAATCGGGTCGTTACATCCTCCCCCACTTAAACATACGTTTGTCCTCGAACGTATCCAGAGTTGTTCTCAAAGCCATCAAACCGCCGTATAACCTTACCATGCACATACCCGGGGGTGATCTCACGTCACCCTATCCCGTATAGGCTCGACAACACAGCATAACTGTAGTTTCTTAATTCAACCTAGCCCATAAACCTTAGAATCCAATTTCCAACATCCACAGTTTCTATAAGATCAGAATCTTGCATCTACACACTGTATAAGTCTGAGCAAGCTGTATCAAGCAATATCCATAGCCCAAGATGTAATCACATAATATTCCACATAACTCAAATACTCATAGCAATAATTTCAAATCACAGTAACTGCTCAAAACAACCTAATACCGGTAATAGACCTCATGTCAAACCAAACCTCGTCTTAACACCTTCGTACAATGCCGATGACGAAAGAAACACGTAGAACTCATAACCATTCATCAGATCAACCAGTCATGGAATTCCTTCTCATTCGACAAGAACTATAGCCCATTCTAAGCCGACTTTCAATATCATCCTTCCAAACATGCTGTAATCAATTCTGATAGCATCCATTCTAGGTCCAATGACCTCATCTCATCCAACACGACCACTCTAGTGACACGACACATCAATACAATCTAAAGCCACAACTCGTGCAATCCGTGCACCAAATAGAAACATTCCAAATGTACTCAATCATGGAAAATGACTCAAACGAGAGAGTCATACCGCAAGCTCAACAAGTAGCACCATAACGAAATACTTAAATCCATCACACACCATAGAACCATAGCACACAAATCTAACACAAAGGATCATATTTCCACATAACTCTGCTGCAATGCGCGACCCTATCCAAATACTGGTCCATATGAAATACCTCACGCCACCCTGTTAAAAATCAATAACCATGCGCAATTCGACATCAAGTACTCAAAGTGCATTACCATAACCACGGAGAAGCAAATGACACCATGCCTCACAAAATCCGAAAGGACATAACCAATATGCCATCAACCAAGCAATACCCAATACTCTTCTCGCTCAAATTCCGCTATAAGGCCACAATAGAACCGCGCCATATGTGCATATAACCAACGAATCACAACTCCTCGTAGCATAGAAGAGTAACTCACAGATTATTTCAGAACACGAATAAGCTCAACAACAACCGAATGGCACATTCCTCAATAATAGCAGTATGGAGCCAACCAATCCGGCTCGGTGTAGAATACACATCCTAATTTGGCCTACCAATGGACTCCCAAATCAGCTCTAGTCACCCATATATAGATAAATAACCCTTCGAAAGTCCACAATGACTGAATCATAACACATACTATCATCTCGCTAGCTTCGGCCACAACTTCACAGTCCACAACCATGAAACAATATGCTAATGAGAACTCCCAGCCTCCGAATCCATAAAACACATGAATCACCATATCTGATTCCATCTCCACCGCCCGAATGTATAACACATCTCTCATACACGATCATCTCACGAGGAATACTTCTAAAATTCTTCCGTGCCACATAGCAAAATTTGAATATCAGCAGTCGATCAACCAAAAGAGTGCCGCAATACCAGTGAAGTATCCATAAATCAAAACACATTGCCCCTTCTGAAATGTATACTCTCATCAAGCCATACCAAATAGTAATATCATTTACCTAGTCATCTGAAATCGTCCATACTTCTAAACATAACTATGATCCCGCTCACGTAAATCTCAATCCCACACAACACACCGCATATACCATGCCACCATATGAAAAATACGAGAACTTCATAGTCCAGTCTGAGTCACAAGCAACTACATAGTCAATTAGCCAAGGACCTTCCATTTGATTTCATCTAGAAGAAATTCACTATACACCACATGCTCCTCATGCCATCAGGAAATATACCCCTCGAACCTTGGTAGAAACCAATGAGAACTCTTCGAAACCCATTTGCACATAACCAAGCTATCTGAACCGAATCTCTCTAACTCAACCCAGCCACGCAGATTGCCAAGATCCAAGAGCATTGCCACGAAACACCTGTAGAGACTAGCCACGTCATAAGTACCCAAATAACCGATCATACCCATTACTGTGCTAACCCAACCTACTACCACGCTATCTTATTTCTCCAAGTCCCTTCCAAATTTCCTTCAAATTGATACTTCTCCTTGTTGGAGCACCAATATCCTTAACCAAAATTCACCACACAAGAGGCCTTAGTATAAATCACCACGCCCTAAGGCCCATAGGCCGCTGACTTCCCTCTTAAGAACCCCAAAGCACCACAACCGAGATACCCACTCTAAAGAGACCTTATGTGAACCTAAAATTATTTCCTTCACCTTCTTGATACTGAAATGCATAACTAAAATGATATAAAAATGCCACAAGTCTCGACACCATCCCATGCAAATATCAGATCCTAGCCATATACCAATCCGAAATTCTCAATTTCTACATATAATTCTTGAATCCATTAGAACTATTTTCGAGAGTCATACACTCTACTCAAATCTCAATTGAACCGAACAAACGAACCGAACGACTTGTGCCCCATTAGTACATCAACACCCAAGGGAGTAGTCCACATTCTTAAGCAATCGAGCAAATTCCTACTCCATGTACCCTACATCCTTCGCGAATAACCACTCAATTATTTTATGATTCCCATATACCCATAGAGCTTAATACAACCTGTATCCAGAAATTCCTTTACCCGAGTCATCCTCGATTTCGACCTCTGTAAGTCATAACTGATTCACCAATATACCCCGAACCGAAACCAATACGACACATAACCGTGCAAACAACTCGTCGATATAAGACTCCCCCACTTGGCTCAAAGCATTAGAACAAAACAGTCGATAACATCACGATACCCATACTCTATTACTGCCAGAATCCCGCACTGAAATTCAACTAAATCCTTCACAAGACCATGTAACACAAACCATATAATACCTCAAATCGTTTGCAAATCTCGCATTCACCCTTGTAATAGTCAAGCCAACTCCCACAAGCGATTCAAACTCAAATTGAAACATATATCATTCACCGGTATAAGAGAACTCTCTACAAAACATCATAAGGACCACACAACCTCAGGACACCTCGCAGGAGATAACCTGCCTGCTCTGCCTCAAACTAACATCTCTCTATACCCTTCCACAGTCACGACTACTATGCAATCACTTAATCTTCTTGATTTTGAACTCGTCAATAAGACATGAGAATCTACTTCACTCTTCAACTAAACAATATGAGATATCCCTTAACACACCCATAACTCGAGACCATACGCCAAATCAAGACAGAAATCAAACACCCCATAGTCCTTGCTACATCTCAAGTAAACTATTCTCGTCACATTCGAACAATATGAACGCATCTCGCAGTCACATCATACTCACCACATAGTCATTCTACCGCTCATCGAGCCACAAATTCCACTCATAGGAACATCACCGTACGTATAAGTCCAAAAGCACGTGCTCACATAATCAAAATATCCGTGCTCAAACCACCGTCAAAACCCGGCCTTAATTCCTCCAAACTAGCCCATCATCAGCACGCCAAAATCACATCTCGTACCTCAACCATGGAATCACAAGCCGTCGGCGCACAGCCGATACCGAGCGCTCACATACGCATACGAATGCGTGGAAGGAATTCAAAGAGTTACGCTTCAAGCTAAAACAATGCCGCATGATAAGGAAAAAAAGATGGGAAGTATATCCTAAATTTCATGTAACCTCTCGAAGAGAGGAATGGACGTCATCATACCGATCCGCAAGACTTTACTAGACACTTGTTCATGACTTGTAGAACCTATGAACCTAGAGCTCTAATACCACCTTGTCACAACCTAAAATCCAACTAGTCGTGATGGCACCTAACCCAACCCGCTAGGTAAGCCAGTTAACCACTAACCAATTTCAATCACAATAAATAAAGCAATTAAGTAAAGACATTTTCTGAATCTGATACATACACTAAGAACTGGTAGTACAAATCATGAGCTTCTAAGAATAGAGTTTACAAAGCTGAAATGGAACAAATACATAGTCTTTTTGAAAAGTACATAAACAGAGTTTTATAGATCTAAAGCTACCACGAACAAGAAGCAGCTACAACCGGGACGCAGGTACATCTTCAATCTAGCTCCCATCGAACACAACAACATCAACAGTCAATATCTGCACGCAAGGTGCAGAAGTATAGTATGAGTACAACCGTTTCCATTTACTCAATAAGTAACAAACCTAACCTTAGGTTAAAAGTAGTGACGAGCTAACAAAAAGGTCGGGTCCAACACCAATATTCCACAAAAGTTCATAACAGCATAGTACAATAACAAAGGAGTACCTCAGAAATAAAAGGCTCAGTTCGTTCACAGTTCAAGAAAAAATAGGCATTTCTTTTCAAGTATCTCAGTGAAAACCCAAATCTTTTACCTCAAAAGCCGAAATACGAGTAAGTTTGAAAACTGTAATTTTCCAAATATCCTTTCCACAATAAATAAAATATTTCACTTTCTTTTCAGATAGCTAGTGTGAAATACCTCTCTATGCCTACATATCAATGTGTGTAAAAAAACTCATGGATGACGTGATGCTGTACAACATGAGAAAAAATGCATCTCTATACCTGTATGTCATGTGTGCATGCCAATGCCATGTATCTCATAGATGAATCATGTACTCACACTCTAAGAGTACTCAATCTCACTGTCTCGCATCCTCTCTCACTATGCTCAATGCTCAGCACACTCAATCACTCAGCGCTGCACAATTTCTGCTGCGGCGTGCAGCTCGATCCATATATGACCATAAGGCTCATTGCGGCGTGCAACCCGATCCACATATATATAGTCGACTGCGCTCACTGGGGGTGTGCAGACTCCGGAGGGGCTCCTACAGCCCAAGCACTATAATCCGCACGGATAACTCACGTCCTGCACGAACAACTCACGTGCCATAATATCAATATCTTGATCCGCACGGACAACTCATGCATTGCACAGATAGCTCACATGCTATAGTATCAGTATCTGGATCTGCACGGACAACTCACGTGCTATAGTATCAATATCTGGATCCGTACGGACAACTCACGTGTTGCACAGATAACTCACATGCTATAGTATCAGTATCTTCACAACAGGTCTCCGGCCTCACTCACTCATCAATCTCTCCAGTCTCACTCACGGGCTCACAATGTCATGAAACTAGCCCGACAACAATGATATGATGTATTAATAAATAACAACTGAGACTGAGATATGATGTGAATGCATGAATATGGCTACGTACGAAATATCAATGAAATCAGTGAGATGACAGTAAGAAACGACCACTATGGGTCCAGACAGTATCGGCATAATGCCTAAACATGATATCTAGCATGATTGACAGCTCAATTACTTTATCACATGGTGAAAACATGGATATCAACAAAATAGGACCACTATACAGTGCCTTAGAAGCAACAGAGTCCCAATTCACATAGTGCACGACCACACTGACGTCACCTAGAATATGCGTCACCTCAATACTAATTACATAACACGTATTACGGGGTTTTATACCCTCAGCACTAAGATTAGAAGAGTTACTTACCTCAAACAAGCCAATTCCAATATCGAGCAAGCCAAGCAATCCTACAAATGCTATCTCGCGCGTTCTGACCTCCGAACGGCTTGAAACTAACCAAAAATAACTCAAATACATCAGACAATGCTAAGGGAACTAATCCCGATCGAAAAAAGATCAAATCTTGAATCAAAAGCCCAAAATCGGCCAAAAGCCCAACCCGGGCCCATATCTAGAAACCCGACAAAATTTACAAAATCCAATCACCCATTTAATTACGAGTCCAACCATACTAGTTTCACTCAAATCCGACTCCAATTCGATGGTCAAAACTCAAAAATTCATATAATAAAACTTTGGGCCAAAACCCCCAATTTCCTCTTTAAAATTCACAATCCAATTACCAAAAACGAAGGTGGATTCATGAAATATAACCAAAATCGAGTATAAACACTTACACAAATCCTTGTGATGAAACTTTCTCTAAAAATCGCCTCAATCCGAGTCCCACATCTCAAAATATGAAGAAAGAACCAAAACCTCGATTTATAACTTCTGCCAACATTTTCGCACCTGCGACACATTAGCCGTTTCTGCGGCGTCGCTTCTGTGACATAACCTCCGCTTCTACGGAATCAGATGAGGAGTCAATCCTCGCACAAGCAGACAACATATCCACTTCTGCGACATCGCAGGTGCAAGCCACCACCCACACCTACAAAATACCTTGCTCCTGCGTTCCATCCAGAGGCGGATGTAGTGAACAACTAACGGGTTCAACTGAACCCATAATTTTCGACGCGGTGTAAATATTTATATGTAAAAATTCATTAAAATTTCAAAAATAATGGATATGAACCCATAACTTTAAAAATATAATGGGTTCAATGCTAAAAACTTAAAAGTTGAACCCATAGGATTTAAATCCTAGATCCGCCTTTGGTTCCATCACCTCGATCTTGTGCATCCGCATATGCACCCAAATCTCCACTTCTGCGGTATTCCTCACCCAGCACTATTTCCTCTCCTGTGACCCCTTCGTCGCTTATGCGATCATAGCACCTGCGAAAACCAGCCGCAAGTGCGGTCACACCAAAACCAACAATGGCAACATGAAGTAAAATGATCTGAAACTCGTCCAAAACTCATCCGAGCCACTCCGAACCCCATTTGAATATACCAACAAGTCTAATAACATAATACGTACCTACTCAAGTCCTTAAATCACGCATAACAACATCGAAACGATGAATCACACCTCAAATCGAAATCTATGAACTTTGAACTTTCAAATTCAATAACTCGTGCCGAAACATAGCAAATCAATAAGGAATGACTTCTAATTTTACGCACAAGTGCCAAATAACATAACAAGGCTATTCCACTTCCCGGAATCACAATCCGAATCCGATATCAAAAAGTTCACTCCCGGTCAAACTTTCCAAAATTTTAACTTTCGCCATTTCGAGTGAAATTCAACTATGGACCTCCAAATCACAATCTGGATGCGCTCCTAAGTCTGAAATCACCCAACGGAGCTAATGGAACAATCAAAACTCCATTACGAGTTCAAATTCAAAAAAAGTCAAACTTGGTCGACTCTTTCAAATTTAAAACTTCTAGCTGAGAATTCTTTCAAATCAATTCCGAATAACCTGAAAACCAAAACCGACGATTCACATAAGTCATATTACTTCATACGGAGCTACTCATGCCCTCAAACAACCGAGCTAAGTGTAAATGCTCAAAACGATCGGTCGGGTCATTACATGTATGAACCTTGATTATACGTGTTATGTGAATCGTTTGGAGGTGACGCACATGCTAGGTGACAGGCGTGTGGGTGTGCACCATAGAAATTAAGACTCAGTTGATTCAGTAGAGTTGTATAGTCAATTAAATTGTATTTTTCCATGTATTTTTATGTGTTAGAGAAACTGAGCCGTGACTCATGTCAGAAATCATGCTTAGAAAAATGTTGGTATTATTGGGACCCAATGAGGTCAGTTCTGCTATCGAAGTATATGTTTAAATTGTAATTTCTTATTCAGTCATATACATTCATTGCATATCATATCTCAGTCTCTGTTGTTATTTATTGATACATAATATCATCATTTTAGGCTAGTTTCATAACACTATGAGCCCGAGAGATAGGAGAGATTGATGACTGAGTGAGGTCGAGGGCCTGATTGTTGAGATATTGATACTATAGCACATTAGTTGTCCGTGCAGCACGTGAGTTATCCGTGCGGATCCAGATATTGATACTATAGCACATAAGTTGTCTGTGCAGCACGTGAATTGTCCGTGTGGATCCAGATATTGATCCTATAGCACGTGAGTTGTCCGTGCGGTTTATAGCGCTTGGGCTGAAGGAGCCCCTCCAGAGTCTGTACGCACCCCCAGTGAGCGTAGGTACCTACTGAGTGTGAGTGCTGAGTGACTGGGAGGACTGAGTGACTGAGAGGACTGAGTGAATTGATACTCTGAGAGTATGCATATGGTTTTATCACTGAGTTGTATCGCATTGACATGCACACTTGACATACACCCATATAGATGCATTTTCCTCATGCTGTACGATATGGCATCATTCATGACTCCACATACTCATTGACATCCAGGAATAGAGATGTATTTTCCTCATGCTATTTGAAAATGAAACATCCTATCTGTTGTTGAAAATATTTTGGAAAAATCACAGTTTTTACAAAACGTACTCGTATTTTAGTGATTTCGGTAAAAGATTTGGGTTTAAACTGATATACTTGAAAAACATGCCTATTTTTATGTAACTCTGAACGAGCTGAGCATTTTATCTCTGAGCTACTTCTTTTATTACTTCTATTATATTGTTATGAACTGTTGTTGGTTATTGGTATTGGACCCCGACCTGTGTTCCAGTTCGTCACTACTTTTAACCTATGTTTAGGTTTGTTACTTATTGAGTACATGGGGTCGGTTATACTCATACTAGACTTCTGCACCTTGC
This sequence comes from Nicotiana tomentosiformis, assembly GCF_000390325.3. Taxonomy (NCBI): domain Eukaryota; kingdom Viridiplantae; phylum Streptophyta; class Magnoliopsida; order Solanales; family Solanaceae; genus Nicotiana; species Nicotiana tomentosiformis. The sequence continues at coordinate 92,581,863 of NC_090817.1, read as the reverse complement.
GTGCAGACTTTGGATGTTGATGTTGCTGTACATGACGGAAGCTGGATCTGAAGATGTACCTGCGTTCCAGTCATTGCTGCCTTTTGTTCATGGTAGTTTTATAATTTTAATCTATTCATGTATATTTTAAACAGATGTTGTATTTTATTTTATACTAGCTTTAAACACTAAATCTTAGAAGCTCATGATTTGTACTACCAGTCTTGGGAAATGCATTAGATTCAATTAAATATTATTTTAATCGGATATTTAAAAATTGGCTTACCTAACGGGTTGGGTTAGGTGCCATCACGATTAGTTATCTTTTGGGTTATGACAAGTTGGTATCAGAGCTCTAGGTTCATAGGTTGTACAAATTATGAGCAAGTGTCTAGTAGAGTCTTGCGGATCAGTATGATGACGTCTATACTGATCTTCGAGAGGCTACAAGGCATTTAGGATAATTTCCCATCTTTCTTTCCTTATCGTGCGGAATTAATTCATCTTGAAACATAACTCTTTGAATTCCTTCCACGTATTTGTGTGCGTATGTGAGCACTCGGTATCAGATGTGCATCGCCGTCTTGTGATTCCATGAACAAGGTTCGAGATATGTATTCTGTGTTTTGGTGATTGGCCAGTCTGGAGGACTTGAGGCCAGGTTTAGACCGCAGCTTAGGCTTGGTAGCTTCAGTTGTGTGAACTTGTACATTTGGACTCATATGTCCGGTAGTGTCCCTATGAGTGAAATTTATGGGTCGATAAGCAATTTAATAGCTATATGATGAGCATGACATGACTGCAGAATATGTCCAGATGGTTTGATTATGACTAGAATAGTTTGCTTGAGATTTTTTTTTAAAAAAGGGGGCCATTGAGTGTTTGGTGTCTGTCTTGATTTGACGTATAGTCTCGAGTATGAATGTGTTGAAGGATCTTTCATGTTGTTTAATTTTGGAGCAAAGCATATTTTCACATCTTGTTGATGAGTTCGGACTTAGATTGTGGCTGCGAAAGGGTATATCAAGATGCCAATTTTAGGCAAAACATGTGGGTTATCTCATGCAGAGTAATATACAGAGGTGTACCCCTTATAATGTTGAGCGGGGAGTTTCTTTTCTACCAGTGGGTTGTATGTGTTAAGATTCGAATTTGAATCTGGTTAAGAAAGTTGACTTGACTGTCAAAAGAAATAAATGCGAGCTTAGCAAATAATTTAGGTATTTTATGGTTGGTGTTTTATGAGCTTGAGAAGAATTTTTGTTGAACTGACTACGGTATTATGATAGTAATAGAGTATGGATATTGTGAGTTACGGAATATTTTGTTCTATGGCTTTGAGCCAAGTGAGGGAGTCTGCTATCACCGATTTGATTGCACAATTATGTGTTGTATTGGTTTTGGTCTGAGGCATACTTATGGATTAGTTATGACTTGCAGAGATTGATATGGAGGATGAGTCGAGTAAGGAAATTCCTGGATACACTTTATATTGTACTTTATGAGTATATGAAAATCACGGAATGAGTTGAGTTGTTATTCGTGACGGATGTAGTGTACATGGTGTATGAATTTGCTCGATTGCGTTAAGGCATGGTTACTTATTTGGGGTGTTGTTGTGCTAATTGAGCATAGGCAGTTCGGCCCGTTTGGGCAGTGCAGTTGATATTTGAGCAGAATGGATGACTCTCAAGAAAGTTCTAATGCATTCAAGATTAATATGTAGCAACTGAGAATTTTGGCGGATTTGTATATGGCTAGAATATGAGATTTAAGTTGGATGGTGTCGAGACTTGTGGCATTTTTATTTTATCATTATGGATTTTATATTTCGGTATCAGGAAGGTGAATGAAACGGCCTTAGACTCAAATAAGGTAATTTCAGAGTGGGTGTTTCGGTTGTGGTATTTATGGGGGTAATTATGATGTGGCGAGACTTTACAAATATTTTGGTGGCAATATTCTTGGGTTTGGTGACATGCGTGGCTTGGTAGAATTAGGGAGATTCAACTCTAATAGCTTGGTTGTGTGAAAATGGATTTCAAAATGTTCTTGATGATTTCTACCATGGTTATAACCGGATATTTTCTACCGGTGTGGGAAACGTATTGTGTATTGTGATTTTCTCCTGGAAGGAAACATGAGAAAGGTTTCTAACTAACCGAGTATGTAATTTGTTGATGACTCATAGTTCATAATGAGATTCTTGTGCTTGTCACATGATGGCGTGATAGATATGGTGTGTTGTTTGGGATTAAGATCTACATGTACAAGGTGGTAGTTCAGTCTTGAAGGGAAGGTCACAAATTTTGGACAGCATGGTTAATTTCAAATATTTAGATGAATGTTATAGCTGCTCGGCAATTCCTGAGAAGGGTGCGTATTTCAGAAGGCGCAGGTGTTTTGACTTACAAATGTTTCGTTGGTATTGCGGTACTCACCTGATTGATATACTGTTGATATTCAAATTATTTCTATGTGGAACAGAAGAATTATGGAAATATTCCTAGTGGGAAGATCGTGCATGAAGGACGTGTTAGTCATTCGAATGCTAGAGTTGGGATCAGTTATGATGATTCATGTGTCCTATGAATTTGGAGACTGGGGGTTCTCAGAAGCATATTGTTTTATGGTTGCTACCTATTTGAGGTGAGTATTTTATTTAAACTCAGTGGATGCACTAGTTGCGTTAATTATTTGTGATAGCTACGCGCTATGAGTGTGCATATATGTGAGGTTTGAGCCCATGTGCGGGCATCGGGGAAAGTATTCATACTTGGAAGAATGCTTAGGCTATGATATGCCTACAGTTGACTGTTAAGCGTAAAGTTATAACGTTTTCGTATTTATACCTTTGTTGAGAACTATCTTAGTCATACTCGAGGTTACAAAGAGGATAATTCCCTGAATGAACTGGAAAGTTACTATTTCTGCGTTAATTTGCCGATTTGAATATTGATAGCAAACTTTGCACATGCCTACACTATGACGTGTTATTTATACCAGTCCAGGAGCATGAGAATCTTATTTCATTATCATATGCATATGTACTTGTTTAATTGCTCTTGTATGATATGTTGGGACTAGAGGCCTGTGACCATGCCATGCGATTTATATTATTGGCACGTGAGTTGTCCGTGCGGATGTACATATTGGTATCATTGACACGTGAGTTGTCCGTGCAGTGTGTGAGAATTTTATTTCTTTGATAATTTATCTGATTTCATTAATTTCCTTCCTCTACGAATTTTTTTTACGGGAGAAGCATATTTGAGGAATTGTGCACATGCGCCTACGATTATCCTCTTCACAAAATTTGAGGAGTTGGTTGTAAATATTAGGTTGTGATGGTGCTAGCTGAACTTGCGAAACGGTTCTCTTCTCTGAGATATTTTTCCATTTTTGGGTGCACAGATTGCACAGTTTTTGGCTTGATATATATTAGTGTGGCATGTATGTGGAATAGTTGTGTTTGATAATATAAGGCCATCGGACCTAGAATGTGTACTATCAAATTTTATTACGATATATTTGGGAGGATAATAGCGAAAGTCGGCTCAGAAAGTGATTATGGTTCTAGTTGGGAGAGAGAGCTCCATGTCTAGTTGATATGATGAGTGGTTATGAGTTTTTGAATGTTTCTTTCATTATCGGTGGTGTACGAAGGTTTCAGAATAAGGTTATGTTGAATGTGGGGTTTTATACTAGTACTTGGCTAGGTTGGAGTAGTTACTGTGATCGGGAATGGCGCTGCGAGTATGCGAGTTGTGTAATGTGTTATGTGGTTATATCCGGGGTTATGGTTATTGCTTGATACAACTTATTCAGACTTATACAGTATGCAGATGTGAGATTCAGGTCTTGTAAGAAATTTTGAATGTTGCGAATTGAATTCCAAGGATTTTGAACTAAGGTGAAATTAATGATCTTCATTTATGTTGTGTCGCCAGGCCTATATGAAATAGGGTGGCGTGGGATCACCCCCGGGTATGTGCGTGGTAAGGTGGAATAGTGATTTGAGGGCTTGGAAACAACTCTTGGCAAGTTCAAAGACGAACGTATGTTTAAGTGGGGGAGAATGTAACGACATGACCGGTCGTTTTGGGCATTTACGTTCATTTCTACTACTTGAAGTCTTGAATAACTTCATACGATATATTATGACTTGTGTGAATTGTCGGTTTTGGTTTTCAGGTATTTCGGAGTTAGTTTGGAAGAGTGAAATTCAAGGTTCAAAGCTTAAGTTGAAAAGGTTGACCGGATGTTGACTTACGTGTAAACGACGCCGGAATAGAGTTTTGATGATTTCAATAGCCCCGTATGGTGATTTTGGATTTAGGAGTATGTCCGTAAAATTATTTGGAAGTCCGTAGTTAAATTGGGCTCGAAATGACTAAAATAAAAATTTAAGTTTGAAAGTTTGACCGGGGAGTTGACTTTTTGATATCGGGATCGGAATCCAATTCTGGAAATTGGAACAGCTTCGTTATGTCATTTATGACTTGTGTGCAAAATTTGAGGTCAATCGGACTTGATTTGATAGGTTTCGGCATTGAATGTAGAAGTTGGAAATTTTTAGTTTTCATTAGGCTTGAATTGGAGTGCGATTTGTGTTTTTGATGTTGTTGATGTGATTTGAGGGCTCGACTAAGTTCGTATCGTATTTTAGGACTTGTTGGTACATTCGGACGGGGTCCCGAGTGGCTTGGGTATTTTTCAGGGTGAGTTTTGAGCGAGTCTGGGCATTTCGGCACTCTGATGTTGTTCTGAAACTTTTGAAATGCGGAGGGCACATTTTTGAGTGCTGAGGCAAAGTTAAAGTGCGGACCGCAGAAGAAATGTGCGGACCACAAAATTCCTCTCGCGGCCGCAGAAAGGAGATTCTGCAGGTTTGATGGTTCGACTTCGGAAACTTATATCTATTAATATGCAAGGAATTTGGAGATGATTCAAAAACAAAAGTTGTAGCCCTTTGAGTTTAGTATCCATAAAGGTATACCATCAGTTATTTGGACATTTTTAGAGAATGTTATGGTTAAATTACCGAAGCCTGGTAGTGTAGAGCTACTGAAGTGCGGCCCCGCAATTTGGATTGCTGCCGCAGAACCTGGAATGTTCGGCCGCACAAAAAAAATGTGCGGTCAGCACAATGGGAGGTCAGATTGTTGTATTTTATAAATGACGGTTAGAGTATTATTTCATATTTAGACTTTGGGAGCTCGGTTTGTGGTGATATTTCGTGAGACTTTCAAGAAATTCATCGGAGTAAGTGATTCTAACTCAGATTTGGTTAATATACATGAATATATCATTATTTTCATCATTTAATAAGTATTTTAAGATGGAAATTTGGGGAAAATTGTAGAAATTTCATAAAATGAATTTTTGGAATTTGAATACCGATTCAGAGTCGGATTTAAGTGAAATTAGTATGGTTGAACTCGTAATTGAATGAGTTGTCGGATTTTGTGAGTTTCGTCATATTTCGAGATGGGGGGCCCACTGTCGATTTTTTGAGTAGAGTTGGTAATTTTTACAATTTGTTAATTTGTAAGCATTGGAGTAAATTGTGATTTATTTATACGTTATTTGAATAGATACGGATCGTTTGTCTTGAATTGAGGAGACATGAAGGCGTATGGAGGTTGATACGCGCATAATGGAATTTTTGGAGTATTATTTATCTTGGTCGGCATTGGATTCGGCTTGTTCGAGATAAGTAACTCTTCTAAACTTGGAGTTGAGGGTATGAACCCTGATTATACGTGTTATGTGAATCGTTTGGAGGTGACGCACATGCTAGGTGACAGGCGTGTGGGCGTGCACCATAGAAATTGAAACTCAGTTGATTCAGTAGAGTTGTATAGTCAATTAACTTGTATTTTTCCATGTATTTTTATGTGTTAGAGAAACTGACCCGTGACTCATGTCAGAAATCATGCTTAGCCAAATGTTGGTATTATTGGGACCCAATGAGATCAGTTCTGCTGTCGAAGTATATGTTTAAATTGTAATTTCGTACTCAGTCATATACATTCATTGCATATCATATCTCAGTCTCTGTTGTTATTTATTAATACATCATATCTTCATTTTGGGCTAGTTTCATGACACTGTGAGCCCGAGAGACTGGAGAGATTGATGACTGAGTGAGGTCGAGGGCCTGATTGTTGAGATATTGATACTATAGCACGTGAGTTGTCCGTGCGGATCCGGATATTGATACTATAGCACGTGAGTTATCCGTGTAGATCCATATATTGATACTATAACACATGAGTTGTCCGTGCATATCCAGATATTTATACTATAACACGTGAGTTGTCCGTGTAGCACGTGAGTTGTCCATGCGGTTTATAGCGCTTGGGCTGAAGGAGCCCCTCCGGAGTCTGTACACACCTCAACTGAGTGTAGGTACCTACTGAGTGCGAGTGCCGAGTGACTGGGAGGACTGAGTGACTGAGAGGACTGAGTGAATTGATACTCTGAGAGTATGCACATGGTTTTATCATTGAGTTGTATCGCATTGACATGCACACTTGACATACATGCATAGAGATGCATTTTTCTCATGCTGTACGATATGGAATCATTCATGACTTCACATACTCATTGACATGTAGGCATAGAGATGTATTTTCCTCATGCCATTTGGAAATGAAACATCCTATCTGTTGTTGAAAGGTTTTTTGGAAAATCACAATTTTTACAAAACGTACTCATATTTTGATGATTTCGGTAAAAAATTTGGGTTTTCAATGATATACTTTTAAGTCAATCTTAGAGAACACCCTAACACCCTGCAACTAGTCAAACAAATCAACAATACGCGGCAACAGATACTTATTCTTAATGGTAAATTTTTTCAACTAGCAGTAATCAATGCATATCTGCATAGTCCCATCCTTCTTCTTCACGAACAACATCGGTACACCCTAAGGCGATACACAGGGTCTGACAAACCCCTTTGCTAAAAACTCCTCAAGTTGTTCCTTCAACTCCTTCAACTCTTTCGGAGCCATGCGGTACGCTGGAATAGAGATAGGCTGGGTACCCGGAGCCAAATCAATACAGAAATCGATATCACGATCTGGTGGCATACCTGGTAGATAAGAAGGAAACACATCAGAGAACTCTCGCACCACGGGCATTGAATCAATCATCAGAGTCTCTGCAGCAGTATTCCGAACATAAGCTATATAATCCAAACAACCCTTCTCGACCGTGTGTCGAGCCTTCAGGAAAGAGATGACCCGACTAGATGCACTAACAAATGAACCCTTCCACTCTAATCTAGGCAACTCTGGTATCGCCAAGGTAACAGTCTTGGCATGGCAATCAAGGACGACATGGTACGGAGACAACCAGTCCATGCCCAAGATGACCTCAAAGTCGGTCATATCGAGCAACAGAAGATCTACTCTAGTCTCATAACCACAGAAAGTCAAGATACAGGACCGGTAAATCTGATTCACAACAATAGGGTCGCCCATTGGCGTGGACACATATACAGGATTACCCAAGGACTCACGAGGGACACCCAGAAAATAAGCAAAACAAAGATGAAACATATGAATACGTAGAACCTGGATCAAATAGTACCGAAGCATCCCTACCGCAGACATAAATAATACCTTTGATCACTGCATCTGAGGCTACTGCATCTGGTCTGTCTAGAAAGGCATAGAACCTAGCTGGAGCGCCACCTAACTAGCCTCCACCTCTAGGACGACCCGTACCCACCCGGACAGCTGGTGCGGTAGATGGTACGGTAATCATGGGCTAATGACCCTACTGTACTGCCTTGCCCCAAAGCCTAGGGTAGAATCTCCTCACATGACCAAGATCCCCGCACTCGAAACAACCACTCGGTACGGAAGATGATTGACCCTGATTCTAAATCTGGGACCTGAATTGCCAATGGAGGAACCATGAATAGCCGGTGGATGGTATGAGCTCTCTAGTATAGAGCTAAAATTGGGCCGCACTGGAGCACTCCGAGAAAGCGGTAGTGCTGGATACATGGGCCTGCTAAACTGGCCCCTCACAAACTCACCTCTGCCCCCAGACAAAGTACCACTGAACCCTCCAGAATGTCAAAACTACTTGTCCCTCGGTGCCTGCTCTCGGCCCTGCTGACGAATAACCTCGATCCTCTGAGCTATCTCCATAACCTACTCATAAGGAGTCCTTATCTAAACCTTTCGGGCCATAGTGACCTGGATACCATAGTGAAAACCCGCACTCTCTCTGCATCATTGGATAGTATCATAAGTTCATGGTGAGACAACTCAGAGAATCTCGCCTCATAGTCGGTCACAGACATCTGACTCTGCTGGAGCCGCTCGAACTGACCCCGTAACTCTTCCCTCTGAGGGGGTGGGATATATCTCTCCAGAAAAAGACGTGTGAACTGGTCCCAAGTTAAGGAAGGAGAACCTTCTGATCTTCTGAGAAGATAGGACTTCCACCATCTACGGGCCCTTCCCTCCAGCTGAAAGGTGGTAAATTCTACCCCGTGGGACTTCAATATCCTCATATTGTGCAGTCTATCCCTGCAATGATCAATAAAGTCCTGGGGGTCCTCATGTCGCTTACTGCCAAAGGCATGAAGACGTAGTGTAGTCCATCTATACAATAGCTTCTGCGGCTCGCCAGTCACGGCTGATCTGGGCTCTAGTATAGCCGCTGCAACTGGATGAGCTCCGCCCATGGGTAGTGCACCTGGGGTCTGATATATGGTAGTTGCATGCCTTGGAGACTGAGTGGTAGGGGTTTGTGCTCCACCTCCCACCTGAGAGGTGGCTGGGTCTATTGGAGATAAACCAGCATGCGTCATAGAGTCCATAAACCGCAGCATACGGCCCATGTCCTCTTGGAATCCTGGTGCGAACATGATATCCGCTGGGGCCAGCTCAGCTGCAGATACCTCACCCTGCTCCTCAATAACAGGATCCTCCATTGGATCCACTGGTGGCTCAACTTGAGCAACTCTAGGATGCCCTCATCATCTAGCAGGAGCTGGAGCCTTCCATCGGCCTCTGCCTCGGCCCTAGCAACAAGGGGGAGCAGCTCCTCCACAGTTGGGTACATCTTCCGTGCGTGTTCTCACCATCCGTGAGAGAATAAGATACATATACTTAGCATAACATCAACAGACGTCTCCGCACCGATCTGTAAGACTCTATTAGGCCTGCTCATGACTTGTGAGACCTACGCGAACCTAGTACTCTGATACCAAGTTGTCACGACCCAATTTCCCATATAGGCAGTGATGGCGCCCAACATCGCCGCTAGGCAAGCCAACGGTGAACTAGTCATGTATTTGTTCTTTTTAATAATTTCAAAGTAGTTGAATATTTTCATTTAGCAAGTAAATGAGTAGTGAAAAATTATAGTAAGGTAAAGCATAAATTAATGAGAAAGTAAATACAGTTAAATTAATACTCAAAACCATAAAGTGTCTACTCGAATACTATCAAAACCCGGTTTCACAAGTGTATAAGCAACTAGTAGAATACACAAACTACCTATGCTACTGTCTCGAATAAGATAGATAGAAAGTAAATACAAAAGAGAGCATGCAGGTGCTGCAGTACGGACACAGTGAGCAGCTCACCACTATGCCTCGGGGTAACGGGGGTGCGCACCTGAATGACTGCCAAATGCACCTTCCTCAGATCTTGCACGATTAGTGCAAAAGTATAGCGTGAGTATATAAACAACATGTACCTAGTAAGTATCTAGTCTAACCTCGAAGAAGTAGTGACGAGGAGTCGACATTGACACTTACTATTGGCTAATAAATAAAGTACGAAAATTCTAAATAGGCAGGGAATACATCAATGATAGATGCATCTATTATACTGCCGAGGCGTTCGAACTGCTCCACAAGAAGAGAGAATACTCTACGAACATCCGATTTAAAGGCTATCACAAGACTAATACGCAAGGAGACACAATTTCTATCAACGGTCAAGTAACTTACCAAAACTCAAAGTAAGTGAAGTTCGGTCTTTACGAATCCTTAATCCAGTATCAATATAATTTAAGCACTTAAATTAACAAGTAGAGTGCAAACAATACAAGTATTCCATGATAGGATCCTAAAACTACCCGGACATAAGCATGATTTGTAGCTACGCACGGACTCTCATCACTTCGTGCGTGCGTAGAACCCACAATTAGAAGCAAATAGTAATTTAAAACACCTATGGGGTAAATTTCCTCTTACAAGGTTAGGCAAGAGACTTACCTTATTCTCAAGCTCACTTTCGGAATATAAATTCGCTCTAAGTCCTCAAGTCGGTGCCGAACAATCTGAAACTAGCCAAGTATTATATAAATTAATCAATATATACTCAAAAGTTCATAACTTAGCTATTATAGTGATTACCCAACCCGATTCACCCCAGGCCCACGTGCCTAGATTCCGAAATTTTTTGAAGATAAATGTTACCCATAACCTCACTAGCCCAAATATATAATTTTTACTCAATTCCATAATCATTTTCGTGGTCTAATTCCATTTTTATCAAAACCTAGGTTTTTCAACTAAACCCATAATTTCTACAATTTTCATGTTAAGAATCTACCCAAAATCCGCGTATTAAACTCACATTAAGTAGTAATTACTTACCTCACGATGATTGGTGAAAATTTCCTCTCCAAAAGCTCCACAATCGATCACCCCAAGTGAAAATGAGAGAAAAAGAACCTAAGTTCAATATAAATGCACCCTTACTGCCTTAGTGATTTTTGCACCTGCAGAAGAATCGCCGATTCTGTGGGGCCGCTCCTATGGTTGCTTGTTCGCATCTATGAAAAATGCACGATCCACGACTGTTCGAACCTACGTCCAATTTCCGCATCTGCAAGGCCGCTTCAGTGCCTCGCCTCGCGCACCTGCGACCATGGCCAGGTTGTCTCTCTCTGCATCTGCGGACCCTCCATCGCAGAAGCGAGTTCGCTTATGTAGAAAATGCTTTGCTTCTGTGGATCTCACTGACTCTACTCCATTTCTCTTCTGTGAACAATACGCCACACCTTCGGCGCCGCTCCCGCGGCCATCCCTGCCATAGGTGCGAACTCACCAGATACCAGCCCCTTTAGCTCTTCTCCAAAGAGTAATCAAGCTCCGTTGACCCTCTGAATTCTACACGGGGGCTCCGGGGCCTCGACCAAACATACCGACATGTTTGTAAACATAATTCAGACTCACTCGAACCCTCGGAACACGTAAAATAACATCCAAAGTATGAATCACATCCCAAAACCAAATCGAATCAACTTATGAACTTCGAGTTCTTCCAACTTACTCCGAAGGCACCGAATCATACTTAAACTACTCGAAATGATACCAAATTTTGTGTGCAAGTAATAAATCACCATACGGAACTATTCCCTGGCTTGGAATCCAAACGGACCTCGATAAAACCAAAACATACTCCAAACTAAACTTAAAGAACTTAAAAACCTTCAATGCGCCAACTTTCAATATTAAGCGCCGAAACGCTCCCAGGTCATTCGAAACCCGATTCGAACATACGTCCAAGTCCAAAATTATCATACGAACCTATTGGGACCATCAAATCCCCGTTATGTAGTCGTGTACTCAAAACATTGACTCAAGTCAAACTTAACCATTATAAGCCACTATTAAGGAACTAAGTGTTCCGATTTCAACCCGAACCCTTCCAAACCAGAACTATCCATCTCCACAGGTCATAAAATAGTAAAAGCACATATGGGGAGTCTTAATTAGGGTAATGGGGATGTAGAAAATAAAATGACCAGTCGGGTCATTACACAGACGTTCAGATCAGGTTGTAGCCAATTCAATAATTAAGATTTTGGTCCAAAAATGAATGTCTAGAATATTACATATAGAGATAAATTTTCAACCATATATTCAACATTCTTTACTACTGCATCTTTAAAAACAAAAACAAATTTTAACTTATGCTTACTGTTAAAGCATGACTCTAATTTTCAACATATGCTTACTTTGACGTATCAGCTCCAATTTTCAACCATTCTTATTTTTAACGCATGGACTCTACTTTTTACTTTGTTAGATTTTAATGCAGGGCTCCACTTTAACCTGCTCACTTTTAACGCATGACTTTAATATTTTTAACTTGTGCTCACTTTTAATACATAAAGTTTTAATTTTTAATCCACACCTACTTTTAACCATGTCAAGTAGCAATGAGGAAGGCTTTGTGTAGAAAGAGGATCAAGTTTATTTTGATAGAAAATGCATGCCAAAAACAAGAATTGTTAAGATTTGCCCTGATTTGCTTACCATATATGAGTTTGTTGGAAGGATTGAGAAACCTCATTCTCACCAGAAATTTCAATTTCAACTCTTAAATGAAAAATATTCTGATAGAGATAACGAGAAAACTCGGATTAATTGGACCAATGGGACATACACCAAATAATTAAACTAAAAAAAAGACTTATGCATTAAGGCTTAAACTCACCTAGCAATAGTTCTCTTCAGGTTGGTTTGCTACTCTTAGATCGTATTTTCTTTATACACTCTCTTTTTCTTTTCTATTTTGTTTTGTAAAACACCACATTACTCCAAAATTTGTCTTTACTTTTTCCCAATTTAACTCTTCTTTTCGCATATTGTTTTTTTCTTGGGCACTTCCTAACTAGTAGCTCATTAAGCTCTCTTAAATAAATGTAATATTCTTTAGGTAAATTTTCTTTCTAAAAAGAAAATAAACACATTGAGCATTATATTTAAAATATTCTCTTTTGTGAGAAACATTATACAAAATAAAATCATCTACTTGTGGAATTTTACTGGGTTATTATTGTTGTTGTATACAGAATAAAATCAATCAATCACATAATTGTATAGGATAAAATTGGTTTATATTAAATGCTCAAATGATTACATGACACGTGGAACCAGAGGCAGACAGAAGACGAGGGGAGTGAAAACCAAGACCAAGGATAAAGCTTCGGTTGATACCGGGCAGATCCTGAAGGGAACGCAGTCAACGAAAACAAAGGAACATTTGTCATCAGATGACATTTAATGAAGAATATTCCTCCATATTAAATATGCAGTCGTTGCAGAGAATTTTGGCATTTATGGCATGCCGTTACATATTTATCAATGACCCCTTTTATTGTCATTTAAGAGGGTATTGATCCCAGGATCCTATTACCTAGGTATAACTATAAATAGGGAATTCAACAATCATTTTAACATACGATATCTCTAGCAAAACTTATGCTACATTTTACTATTAAGTTGAATAATACAACTTTATCTTTTGTCTAGTATTTTTCTTGTCGCTGTCTTCAGAGGTCTTGCTCCCGAAACCAAGCTTGTTATTTATTTCAATTTCAATATTAAGTTTTAATTTTTATTTAATTTATTTATCATTTTAGGATCAAATCAGTTCTCTTGTCTATAAACCACATAATAAATTTAACTGTACCGTTTTACGGGTAAACAGTTTGGCGCCCACCGTGGGGATTAGACAGCTGCATAATTGAGTTGATCATTGCTTCTATTTCTAATTTATTTGATTCTTTCATATCAAAATCGGAAAAATGGCAGCTAATGATGTCAACGTCACACACAATGTTAAGACACACGAAAATCTGCCTCAAAATGAGGATTCAATCAGTGACAGCCGCAACGAGAGGGACGTAGTAACTCCGGTCCATGGCGGGCAATATCCCCGACATGTGCGAGAGACGACTCCTGATGACGCTAAGGATGAGCACGTTGCGGAAACAGTAAGGATCTTGAGAGAGCAGCAAAACGCCATCATGGGCCATATCTGAAGGCAAGACCAGATCATGACAGAACTAAAGCAGGCGTTATCAGGCGCTTCAAATAACACGAATGGAAGGCGCCATGTTTCTCCTAGTGCTCCTGCAAATCAAAAAGCTCAAAGAGTTGGATAATAACACCCTGAAAGGTGAGGTCAGCTTCGACGGAGTTGGGGGGATCGACAGTTGATCCGGTAACAAAAACGACATTGATCCCTCCAAAACCAAACTCATGAGATTCTTGAGGGAAATGAATAAGCTGATGGATCAAAATACGAAAGAGTTCCACGCTCGAAAGGATCAAATCCGGGTGCATCACCAGTATTAAAGGGCCCAGACTCGAAGAAGTACACCCAATTGTCGTTCAAGCCAAGCACAACACCACAATTTATTCCGAAACGGTTCAAAATGCCAGACGTACCGAAGTATGATGAGATTTCAGACTCTCAGAAGCACATTACAACTTATACAATGGCGGTGAAAGGAAACGACTTGGCCCAACATGAGATTGAGTTGGTCATACTGAAGAAATTCGGAAAAACCCTCACGAAAGGGGCCTTTACATGGTATTCGCTTTTACCCGAATATTCAATTTGAGATGCTCGCAGATTCTTTCATCAAGGCCCATACCGGGGCCAGGAAGGTCCAGACCCAAAAGGAGGACATATTTAGAATTTCATGAGAAGAGTCCAAATTACTGCTTGAGTTCGTGATCAAGTTCCAAAAAGAAAGGATGTTGTTACCGGCCGTGCCAGACGAATGGGCAGCTGAGGCATTTACAAAGGGGTTGAACCCGAGGAGCTCTGATGCCTCCCATAAGCTGAAAGAAAGTCTGCTCGAGTTCCAAGAAACTACATGGGTAGATGTCCATAACCGTTATGAATCAAAGATAAGGATAAAAGATGATCAGCTCGGGTTCCCGGTATCAACCAAGGGTCGGGATTGAGAAACGAACATGGATAAATATAAGGATGATTTTGATCCAAATCGGTGATCTTCTAAAGACCGATTCTCGCCCTACGAGAGGGCCGAAGGATGTAGTGGAAAAGGATTCCATTCAGCGGATAGACTCTTCCCCGATAGAAGAACTGATGGCGGCCGAAACAACAGATCATTGCAGGAAAAAGAGGTATCGGGTTCCTGTGATTCCACTTATCCCAGGCTATAAGAGTATAATTTTAACGCGTAGTAGAGCTGGTATCATCAATGAGAAACATTAAGGAAGAACGGTTCCTGATGCAGATCAGATCTGATCCCAGCTAGAGGGATCCTAATTTATGGTGCGAATATCATGGGACTCATGGCCACCGAACTGGGGACTGCCGACAACTGCGTGAAGAGGTGGCAACCTATTGAAGAATGGCCATCTCAGGAAATTTTTAAGCGACCGGGCCAAGAACAATTATGGTTGTAGCCAAGACAACGCAGAACCCTCGAAGATAAGGGAAGACCCTCATCGACTAGCTATCCATATGATTTTTGGGGGGAAGGAGATTAACACTGTAACCTTTTCGGCATACAAAAAGACAAAGGTATCAGTGACTCATAGCAAGACTCCGGGAAGTCGCCAAAGACAATATCACCTTCATGGAAGAAGACGCTGATGGACTTTTTCTGCCGCACACCGATGCCCTGGTAATTTCTCTTAACGCTCTAGATTTCAAGATTAAATGTGTTTTGGTTCACCCAGGAAGTTCAGCCAACATCATTCAATGGAGAGTGTTGGAACAAGCCAAGCTAACCGGAAGCATCATTCTAGCAACAAAGCTCCTCGCCGGGTTCAACTTAGCAAGTGTGACAACCCGAGGGGAAATCTTGCTGCCCACGAATGTCGAAGGGGTCATGAAGACCACCTTATTTGAAGTGGTGGACAACGATATGGGCTACAACATAATTCTCGGCAGACCATGGTTACACGAGATGAAGGTCGTACCATGGACATATCACCAACTACTGAAATTCCTGACTCTGAAAGAAATCAAACAACTAAGAGAAGATCAACCGACAACAAGGGAAATGAATGCGGTATCGGTTTCTAGCAGTAAAGGGAAGGAATTTAACACATAGAAATTATAGGAACTGACGCCTGCTCTCGAACGAAGCGAAGGTGACAAAGGGGGGGAGTAATCGAAATCCCACTAGCTACCAAGATATTTTCATGTACCAGAAGAAACAGATGTGACCAAGTCCACGATAGAAGAATTCGAACAAGTGGCTTTGTTCCAAAAATTCCTTGAGAGAAAATTTCACTTGGGGACAGGACTCAATCCCGAGCTCAGGTCAGGATTTATTGATTTCCTTAAAACTAACGTTGATTGTTTTGCATGGTCACACACGGATATGACATGTATCCCCCTAGAGGTGGCCATGAACAAGCTAAGCCTAGACCCAAGCATCCCACCAGTAAGGTAGAAGAATCTCCTAATAGTCGAGGTCATAAATAGGTTTGTTAAAGAAGTGTTAACTTGGTTACTTGACATCGGATCAATTCGGGAGGTAAAGTATCTCGTCTGGCTAGCAAATGCAGTTGTACTTCCGAAAAAGAATAATAAATTTCGAATGTGCGTGGATTATAAGGACTTGAATAAGGCGTGTCCGAAAGACTTGTTTTCATTGGTGAACATCAATCAAATGATTGTCTCCACGACCGGTCACGAGTTAATGAGTTTCCTGGATGGATATTTCGGGTACAATCAAATTAAGATGAACCCAGAGGATCAGGAAAAAACTTCTTTCATAACGAACTTTGGCACATATTGTTATAATGTGATGCCCTTCGGGTTTAAAAATGCCGGAGCCACTTATCATAGGCTCGTGAACAAGATGTTCGAAAAAGAAATAGGTAAAACAATGAAAGTATACATAGATGATATGTTGGTCAAGTCTTTGAATACAGGTCACTTAAAACACCTCTAGGAAACCTTCGATATCCTAAGGAAGCACAACATGAAGCTCAACCCCGAAAAATACGCGTTCGGAGTTAGCTCCATTAAATTCTTGGGTTTCCTGTCACAAAGAGGGATCGAGGTAAATCGTGATAAGATCAAAGCCATCGAGGACATCCCAGACCAGCTGACAAGCAAGAAGGAAGTCCAAAGGCTAACTGGAAGATTGGCTGCTCTAAGCAGGTTCATTTCTCGGTCTTTAGAAAACTGTCATCACTTTTTCTCACTTCTGAAGAAGAAGAAGAAGAACTTCGAATGGACTCCAGAATGCCAACAGGCCTTAAAAGACCTAAAACGGTATCTATCAATCCTTCTATTACTATCAAAATCGGAGGAAGGCGAACAATTGCTGATATACTTAGCGGTCTCGGAGGTAGCAGTAAGTGTCGTTCTAGTTTGGGAGGACGAAGGTACGCAATCTCTTGTCTATTATGTTAACAAAATTTAGTCAAATGCGTAAAATCGTTATCCGCACCTCAAAAAACTGGCCTTAGCTCTCGTAGTCACCTCTCGAAAGCTTAGCCTTATTTTTAGCGTCACTCGATAGCCATGGTGACAGCGTTTCCCCTGTGGAATATCGTGCACAAACCAGAGTTGTCAGGTCGATTGGCCAAATGGGCAGTTGAAATTAGTGAATTTGATATTGAATATTAGCCTAGGACTATAATCAAGTCACAGGTTTTGGCTGACTTTTGTGGTCGATTTCAGTCTGGGGTTTCCTGTCTTTGGATGTAAAAGAAGCGGTGTTGGTGTCGCAAACGACATCAGGAGTTTGGACCTTGTTCATGGACGGAGCTTCTAATGTTAAAGGGTTCGGGCTCGGGGTGGTTTTAATCATGCCCTCGGGAGAAATCCAAAGGCAGGCAATAAAAAATGTTCCTTTAGCTAACAATGAAGCCGAGTATGAGGCACTGATTGCAAGACTAGAATTGGCTTGGAGACTTGACTCCGAGGTCATAGAGATCAAATGTGATTCGTAACTAGTAGTAAATCGAGTATATGGAATCATTGACACAAAGGAGGAACGCATGAAACAATATGTGATTAAAGTTCAAACTTTGCTCACGCAGTTTAGGGAGTGCTCGATCACCCACATCCCATGAGAAGAAAACGCAGAAGCGAATGCATTGACCAATTTGCGCTCATCCGCAGAGATGAAGGGATCAGATTCTGATACTGTCGTCCAATGTATGCATTCGGTACTGGATGTGGACGGTTATTGCGAAGTAAATACAACTAACCTAATCTGGGACTAGAGGAATGAGTTCATTGACTACCTTTAGCATGGCAAGATGCCCGAAGACCCGAAGGCATCCTAAGCACTTCGCACCAAAGCAGCTCACTACAACCCCTAGGGGGCAGTTATATAGAGGGTTGTTCCAAGGCTCGTTGGCCCGATATTTAGAAGCCTCAAGGAAAGACTACATAATGCGATAGTTCATGAAGGAATTTGCGAGAATCATTCTAGTGCAAATTCTTTAGTGCTAAAATTAGTCAGAATAGGATACTATTGGCCACCGATGGAACAAGACGCTAAGGCATTCGTTCAGAAATGCAAAAGGTGTCAACGCCATGCACAGTTGGTACTCCAACCGGCAGAACTCTTGTATTCGGTACTGTACCCCATGGCTATTCATGAAATGGGGGATGGATATAGTTGGACCGCTGCCACTGGGTCCCGGGAAGGTAAGGTGTCTTTTAATTTTAACTGATTACTTCACAAAATAGGTTGAGGCAGGTCCTTACCAAAAGATCGGTGAGCGCGAAGTGGTCGATTTCCTGTGGGAAAATATAATTTGCCGGTTCAAAATACTGAAGGAGATTGCCTGCAATAATGGACAACAGTTCATAGGCTTCAAAGTCACAAAATTTCTTGAAAACCTAAAAATTCAAAAAATCACATCTTTACCATACCATCCGAGCGCAAATGGGCAGGTGGAGTCACCCAATAAGGTGATTATTTAAAATCTCAAAAAGTGGTTGGAAACAGCCAATGGCAAGTGGACCGAAGAGTTACCGGGAGTACTATAGGCATACCGGACGATGGCCAAGTCGAGCACGGGGGAGACACCTTTTTCTCTCATATACGGCGCAGAAGCTCTGATCTCGGTGGAAGTAGGAGAAGTAACCTTGCGGTATTTCTAGGTGGACGAAAAAGCAAATAATAAGGCATTGCTAGTCAAACTGGAGTTGCTTGACGAACGTAGGGACTTGGCCCATACAAGAATGGTAGCTTAGAAAAAAAAGATGGAATGATACTCTAACCGGAGGGCCAATCTCTGCTATCTTAAAGTGGGAGACTTGGTTTTTAGGAAAGTGACTCAAAACACCTGGGAGCTCAATGGGGGAAAGCTGGGTCCGACATGGGAATGCCCCTATCAGGTTTCAACCGTCACCAGGAAGGGATCATATGATCTAGAGAATCAAGATGGAGTCAAATTGCCAAGCAACTGGAATGCGACTCACCTCAAAAGGTATTACTGTTGATGGATCCCGCTTATACTGAAAGTATGTGCTGGACTCTTTTTTCTTCGACCAGTTTTTGTCCCAATTGGGTTTTTCTAGCAAAGTTTTTAACGAGGAAGCAACATAAAGCATACTACAGAAGGAGAATTGTTAGCAAAGTTAAGACCTTTAAATGACAAGGCACTGAAATAACAAGCCACTATGGGATGGTTAGATAATCTTTAGCTCGATGGCAAAATTCCTAACTGGAAACAAAGCTTGCCATCGAACCAAAGAATATTCAACCGTTCACGAGTGTTTTTCCTCAAAGGAACAAGACTTCGAGTGCTCTAATTCGCATTCTTCGCATCCGAATACTGGGGGAGATAATATGAGAATACGACAACTTGATTTCCAAGAAAATCGGGATTGCGAGACCTATAAACAATAATGTCTCATCCGGATCAAGGACTGCACAGTTAGCCCCGTAGAAATAAGTTGTACAAATTAGCCACATGTATTGGTAATTTCTTTTCATTCGGTGAACGAATGTTTATGTACTTTTCAAGATAGAAGGAATAAAATGAAGTCCTTTTATTTTTATCTTGTTTCTTGTCCAAACGATGAATTGATTTTATAATTTTAAAGTTAACTAAAAACTTTAAATGCTAGTGCCGGAATGGGCATGAGACGTCCTCTTCAAGAACACCGTAAACATAAGAGGGGCCTCTTTTATGAAAGCCTCATAGTAAAGGGTTGGTTTTGGAAGAGTTTATGCCCGGAACCCAAAAGCTATCGGAAGAAAACACACCCGAAACCTTATTTAATTCGACACAAAAAGAATGAACTTTGCGCAACACTTAAATAAAAGGTCCTTTTATTTATACATGCCAAGAGGCATAAGTACAAAAATACAAAAGGTAAAGAACGAAAGAAAAAGAAAGAAAAAAGGCTAAACTTCATCGCCACCAGAACTCGGAGGAAAAGAGACATCTACGGCCCCGGGAGAAGTAGGCAGATCTGCCGCCGATGCAGGATCTTGGACTTCATCATCATTCTCTTCGACTTCCTCTTCGGCTCCCAAAAACTCAGAACCGGGACTAGAAGAATCAGTTGTATCAGGCTGAGCCCGGAGACGTTCTCGAGCAGTTAACTCTGGCCTTCGGGCCTTGGTGATCTCATCATTGATATCAATAATTCCCGCTATGGCCTCTTCCAAGGTTTTCTTACTCATTTGGTACATAGAGTATGTTTTTTCAATAATGAGGGAATCCCCTTGGTGCTAAAGTTTTGCTTTACGCCTATCAACCTCGGATAAAAAGTCATCCCGCTCAAACCTCATGGCACTGAGGCTATGATCGAGATCATGGATTTTGGTTATGTGAAACTTATTTTGATCCATGATCTTCTTATATATATCTTCCATCTGGGCCCTCTTCTCACCGACAACAACAGTCTCTTTAGCTTTAGAGTTCAAAGCTGCCTCCAAATTATTTGCTCGTTAAATGAAGGCAGACTCACGCTTGGTAGCAGCAAGAGCAAGATTATGAGACTCAACACTCTTAGCCTTTGTATCTTGAAGTTGTGCATGTAGCTAAGTGGATTCTTGACTGTGATCCATTACCTCTTGCTCAGTCTGTTTCAGCCGGTCTTCAAGCTCGGCAGCTTCAGCAACCTTCGCTTCTAGCACCGAGAGGCACACAACGAGTTGGTACCTCTTGGCGAACAGTTTATCCCGCTCTGACATAAGTCCTTCTTTGTCAAGGATCAATCTCTGAAGGCCCTCGGAAGCGTTGGCCTGTAAAAATAATATTGAAGTCAGAAACCCTGTTTAAACAAGTCAAGTAGAGACAAGCAATAAAGAAAGCAAGTACAATACCGCTGCTGCATTGTACATGGCATTGTTCAACATATATTCCCCCGAAAGACAGTGTATGTTCTTCTTATCTTTCTCTGAAGCTAGAGACTTTAGATAGTTAGAAAGTTCCACTGGCTTGGATAGCAGATGTCACTACTTTGAGACCGAGAGAGAAACAATCCTCCTCCCTTGGGGATCTGCAGAAGGGGTGGAATAGTTGTACCCCAAATTCCCATTGTTGGGGGACTGGGGAGGAGGGGCATCCTCCTCTCGGATGTTTGCGGCCGGTAAAGGAGATGTAGCAGTTACTGGTGATGAAGACACAGTTGATGTGGAGGGAGATGAAGATGATGGTGTTGAAGGTTGAGAAGGAGCTGCGACATAGGCAATGTTATTTATTGGTTGCTCACCAACCAAAGGCAGAAGGGAGCCGGTACCCGACCTCATTGGACTAGAAGCAATGACTGGGCTCGGAAAGGGAGAATCAGTATTCTCCACTAAATCATATTCTCCCCAGAGCGCTCGGACCTCGCCCTCGGTTGGGGTTCTAAGATCTCCAGATTGAGCATTCTGTTGAGCTGATAAAGATCATAGTATCTGTTGATGGGAAGCCTCTTCATCACTAGCTTCCCTATCATCATCAATAACCACAGTGACTGCGGCTGGCTCAGGTGTCACGACCCAATTTCCCTTATAGTCCGTGATGACACATAATGTCGCCGCTAGGCAAGCCAACGGTGAATTAGCCATGTATTTATTCCTTTTAATAATTTCAAAGTAGTTGGTTTTTATTTATTAAATAAGTGATAAGTAGAAACTTTAATAAAGTAAAGAGAAAACTAATGAAAAAGCAAATACATCGAAATAAATGCTCAAAAGCCATAAAGTCTATTAGCATATTTTCAAGACCTGGTGTCACAAGTGTATGAGTAACTAGTAGAATATACAAAACACTAAGCTACTGTCTGAAATAGAGTAGACATAAAGTAAATACAAAAGAGAGACTGTGGTGCTACAGAACGGCCTCAGAGAGCAGCTCACTACTAAGCCTCAGGGTAATATGGGTGCGCACCTGGATAACTGCAAATGCACCTGCCTCAGGTCCTGCACGATTAGTACAGAAGTGTAGCGTGAGTACATAAACAACATGTACCCAGTAAGTATCCAGTCTAACCTCAAAAAAGTAG
The DNA here is from genome assembly GCF_000390325.3 of Nicotiana tomentosiformis. Classification (NCBI taxonomy): domain Eukaryota; kingdom Viridiplantae; phylum Streptophyta; class Magnoliopsida; order Solanales; family Solanaceae; genus Nicotiana; species Nicotiana tomentosiformis. The sequence continues at coordinate 92,559,643 of NC_090817.1, read as the reverse complement.
TGACGAGGGGTCGACATCGATACTTACTATGGGCCAACAACAAAGTACAGGAATGCTAAATAGGCATGGAATATGTGAATAATAATAATAACACAATAGCCAACAAGGATTAAATGATTCTTTAGCTCATAGTAAATTCCAAAAGTCTTCAACTAATACATACTAACTCCAAATAAATTTTGGGCTAATAAATAACTTATAACCTCTCAATTCATAAAAATAATATAAAGTGTATTCGGGCTCCAAGCATTAACACACACGATTTATGTCGAGGTCGTGGGACTAGCAGCATGAACCATAGTTGCATCTATTATACTGTCGAGGCGTTCGGCCCGCTCCACAAGAAGAGAGAATACTTTATGAACATCCGATTTCAAAGCTATTACAAGGCTAATACACAAAGAAGCACAATTTCTGTTAACATTCAAGTGAGCCGCCAAAACTTAAGTAAGTGAAATTTGGTCTTTATGAATCCTTTATCAAGTTTCAATATAATTTAGGCACTTAAATTAATAATTAGAGTGCAAATATTACAAGTATTTCATGATTTGGGTCCTAAAACTACCCAAACTTAAGCATAATTAGTAGCTACGCACAGACTCTCGTCACCTCATGCATGCATAACCCCCACAATTAGAAGCAAATAGTAATTTAAAATACCTATGGGGTAAATTCCCTCTTACAAGGTTAGGTAAGAGACTTACCTCGTATCAAAGCTCACTTTCCAGCCCACTATTCAATGTAAGGATTCAAGTTTGCTCAGAACAATCCGTAGCTAGCCAAATATTATATAAATTAATCAATATACACTCAAAAGTTAATAACTTAGCTAATAGAGTAATTATCCAACCCAAATTGGAAGATTTCGATAATTTATCCTCGGGCCCACCTGCCCGGATTCCAGAAATTTTTGAAGATAAATGTTACCCATAATCTCACGAACTAAAATATATAATTTTCACCCAATTCCATAATCATTTTCGTGGTTAAATCTCATTTTTATCAAAACCTAGGTTTTTCAACTAAACCCACAATTTTTACATTTTATGTGCTAAGAATCTACCCAATAATACATGTACTATACTCATCTTATACAGAAATTACTTACCTCAAAGTGCTAGGTAAAATCCCCTCTTCAAAGAGCTCCAAAATCGCCCAAGAGATGAAAGAAATGAGCCAAAATAGCCTAAGTCTCGACTTAAATGAACCTCACTGCCTTCAGTGATTTGCACCTGCGACTCCACTGTCGCACCTGCAACTCCACTTCTGCGGACAAACATTGCAGGTGCAGACCATGCCCAGGTCTGCCTCCATCATTTTTGCGGGCAAAGCGTCGCTTCTGCGAGCCCGTTTCTGTGGCACATGCGTCGCACCTGCGAATCCTCCCGCTTCTGCGATCGACTCCCTCGCACTTGCGCCTTCGCAGGTGCGGTTCTTGCCTCACTTCTGCAATCATTGGGCAGTCCATGCCAGGCCACTTTTGCGGTCAAAAGCTCGTACCTGAGGCCAAAATCTCGCAGGCACAGATTCACCAGAACTGGTGCACCAGCAGTTCTTCATGCAAATTCCGAGCTCGATTCCAATCCGTTCCGCATCTGGGCCTCCCGGGACTCCATCCAATAACGCTCACACATCCAACAACATAATACGGACCAGCTCGCGCGCTTGAAATACCAAAATAACATCTAGAAATATGAATCGGATGCCAAAATGCATGAATCGAATTATGAAACTCAAGAATTTCTAGAGAATACTTCCGCGCGTCTAATTCCTATCAAATCAACTCAGAATGACGCCGAATTTTGCGGGCAAGTCACAAATCACCACCAGGAACTATTCCCATTCTTGAAATCCCAATCGGACCTTGATAACACCAAATCTTACCTCAAACCAAATTTAAAGAATTTGAAAACCTTCAATGTGCCAACTTTAAATATTAAGCGTCGAAACGCTCCCGGGTCATCCAAAACCCGATCCGAACATACGCCTAAGTCCAAAATCATCATACAAACCTATTGGGACCGTCAAATCCTAGGTTCAAGGTCGTTTACTAAAAATGTTGACCCAACCCAACTTAACCCTTTTAAAGCTAATATTAAGAAACTAAGTGTTCCGATTTCAACCCGAACACTTCCAAACCCGAACTAATCATCCCCGCAAGTCATAAAATAGTAAAAGTACGTACGAGGAGTCTTATTTAGGATAACAGAGATATAAAAAGTAAAACAACTGGTCGGATCGTTACATCGTATATGTCCTTCTTCACTTTCTTATTTTTACCCCCGGCTGAGGAGGAACGCCGCATTTTTGGTTGCTTGTTCTTTAGCCGAGGACTTCAAAAGAAAGCACCTACACCGGAAGCAGACCCAAGGGCACCGGTCAGGGTGAGAGCCTTTTGCAATAACCTCGCAGCCTCTGCGGGATCGACCAAAACATCCTCCTCAGGGCAGGAAATAGAACCCTGCGGGAGACCTAAATCAAACAAAAAGGTAGGGTTAGCAGGGTTTCTTATTTACAAAGGTGGAATGAAAGAAGAGTCAGTTTACGGTGGTTCTTGGCCCTCCACTCATATTTGGGGGCCAACTCTTTCCACTGGCAGGTTTCTGGTGTAGTGATGTCAAGAATCTTTTGAACCCAATGGTCTAGGCCTTCAACCTGTGATGGTGTCCACCGAGTAACTGAAATAACGAAAGAAAAAGGGTTAACAATGGCATGAGATAACCTTTTTCGGAGAAGGAAGTAGATTTTGAACTTACGTGAACGATTCCAGAATTCGGGGAAAGACGGAGTTATAGTCGGGATGATATCCATGGTGGCAATGACAACAAACTGCTCCATCCATCCACGATCACTGTCATAGTCCATTCTGGTAAGCAAAGCATGGTGGCCACGCTTGCGGAAGTTTATTACTCCCCCACAAAATATTTGTTGGGGAGTAGAGGTTCATCATATATGCTAGGGTGAGGGGCTCCCTAGTTTTTAGGCATAACCTCCGCAGACAAGCTACCGTTCGCCACACCGAAGGGCCTACCTGAGCCAAACAGACATGGTACCGGTGGCACAACTCTAAAATCACGGGGTCAAGTTCCCCGCTCAAAGAAAACAGACCCAAAGTGAAGGGATACGTGTAAACGTACGTAAAACCCTTCTTAATGAAGGTCACCCATTCCACCAGATCAGGAGCAATGATATTTAGGGCATGGCAGACATAATCTTCGTTCACAGCAGGAATACTAGAAGGGAGAATAGAAGAAGGGTATCTACCAACAACCCAAGTTCGAGGGTTTGAAGTAGGGAATTTCACTTCGAAATCTCAGGCAGTATTCAGATGTTTAGGCATGATGGTGCTCACCGTTGGAGGATCAACATCAACATCAACCTCTTTATATTTGCCCCTCTTCGGGCCCCCACCGAAGAGAAGACTAGAGTTCTTGAAAATTTTAAAAGAAGCTATAATGACAGGGAGTTGATAAAGTTTTTTGAAAAAGAACAAAGATGGCCGTGCGATCCGTCGAGTTATCATGAATCATCGCAGCAACGGGCAGAGCCCGCGTCGACCTTTTATCTAATAAATGCATCCCTTCCAGAAGTCGGGGTTTGTTGCACGTATTAGCTCTAGAATTACTACGGTTATCCGAGTAGTAGATACCATCAAACAAACTATAACTGATTTAATGAGCCATTCGCAGTTTCACAGTCTGAATTTGTTCATACTTACACATGCATGGCTTAATCTTTGAGACAAGCATATGACTACTGGCAGGATCAACCAGGTAGCATTCCTCATTGACGTCGGCACCGCATGAGCATGGCCGACCCAAAGGCCACGGCCAAGTCCAAGACGAGCACGACCGTCATTCGTAAGGAGCATTCTTTGGGCAGATAGGAGCCAATGAAGACCCCATGCCCATTGCGTTTACCGAATCCGAGAGTCCGAGCATACTAGTCATGGACCTAGACATCGCACGACGAAGCGAGGATGGCGTGGGACACAACTATATTGTTAAATCATGGGGTAACACGTGTTCGGGGTATTAAATGCGAGGAGACATGCGTCTTATCAAGCGTCATAAACTTTTCAGAAGGGTTCATAAAATATTTCGCCAAGAAAGGAATCTTCACCAACTTTCCGATGACACAAAGGTGTGCCACCAGAAAGCAAGAGGGCTATCTGTATATGGTAAAATTGGTTTATATTAAATGCTCAAATGATTACATGACACGTGGAACCAGAGGCAGATGGAAGATGAGGGGAGTGAAAACCAAGACCGAGGATACAAGCTTCGGTTGATATCGAGCAGATCCCGAAGGGAACGTAGTCAACAGAAGCAAATGAATGTTTGTCACCATATGACATTTAATGAAGAATATTCCTCCGTATTAAATATGCAGCCGTTGCAGAGAAGTTTGGCATTCATGTCCTGTTGTTATATATTCATCAATGACCCTCATTATTGTCATTTAAGAGGGGCTTGATCCTAGGATCTCGTTCCCTAGGTATAGCTATAAATAGGGAATTCAATAACCATTTTAACACATGAGATCTCTCGCAAAACTTATGTTACATTTTACTATCAAGCTGAATAATACAACTTTGTCTTTTGTTTAGTATTGTTCTTGTCACTGTCTTCGGAAGCCTTGATCCCGAAACGAAGCTTGTTATTTCTTTCGATTTCAACACTAAGTCTTACTTTTCATTTAATTTATTTATCACTTTGGGATCAAATCAATTCGTTTGTCTATAAACCACGTAATAAATTCAACTGTACCGTTTTACGGATAAATAATAATTAGGTGAGTTCTTTCCAAAATCAGTTATTTTGGTTTTGTTTGGACCACTTCACTGGCTAGCTAGATCCGACAGTTTTTTGCTAAATGGCATTTTATTGTTCTTCACTTTCGATCACTTCTTTTAAGGTATTCTATTACAGAATAAGACTCTGCGCACTTTAATCCTTGTATAATACTTCGTATGAAACAAATAATAACTTTAACCTCCATCGATTTCTAATAAATTATCCATTAGAAATTTCCTACATATTTCTGACTAATTAGCTCATAAACTTTGTGTTAATGTCATAAGTTGACTATTTGAGTAGACTGGCTGTGTTGGGTGGTTCATGGGCTCCGGCCCAATCCCAAGAAATTGGGTTTTTCTGAATGCATCAAACATTCAGGTCCAAACCATTTCTTTGCTGATTCCAAGAAACTGATCCTAAGTTGAAAATGACATTAATTCATATGAATGGGAAATCGGAGAACGCGGTTAAATTAGTATCAAGTCAATAATTTAAGGTCAATTATTAATTTATTTTGCTTTTCTTACGTTCGGAAAAATCACAGATGAATTGGGAGTACATGGCAATAATAACGGAGGATATGGGAATTGGATTCTGAACAGTTAGACTTAGGAATAAAGACACTGTATATAACTCCTTTATTATATGAACATAATTTTCAAGTTTTCTTAAATACTAATTGTACACGCATGTAAATTCCAACTTCAAAAATTCTATGATGGAATTATAATTTATATTTGCTGATGAAGATGGTGAAAATGTTGATGATAGATTCTGAAGGTTTTCAAGAAACTTACTGAAAGGGGTTATTGCTACCGAATAAAGTTGGTGTAAACACGGGCAAAAACACTAAGATAAAGTAGAGTAACATTATTCCACGTGTCAATATATACCTGATTAATTCCCTGTCATAAATTGGCAACATGTGCTGGTAGTGGCACCCTGGCAGTGAGAAGCAGAACAATTTTAAGTACTACAATATTACATAAGTTTTCATTACTTATCATGATTATGTAGCAAAAATAAAATATGGTTAAGATGTATAAAATTAATTAATTAATTATGATTAAATAATAAAAACTTATTTGATGTCATACACTTACCGATTTAATATGTGTAGTATGAATAAGTGATAAGTATTTTTTGCCGTGAATTAATCGTATAGTAATAACTATATATAAAATAATAACGGATAATCTTTTTTCATTTAAAAAATGATAAAATAATACCTTTTCCAATATCAGTCAAATTCAGTTAATTCGAATTTTACGTCGCCAAAAGAAAAAGTGTGAAAACATTTCAGGACAGAGAGACCGCTTCATTGAAATACAAAACCATAAAAATGAGATCAGCAACCTTAAAATCTAAAGCAGAGTTTGACACAATGGTCAAACCTGCAAAATACTATGCATTAGGACAAAGTAAAAAATATTCTTTCCAAACAGGGATTGCTTGTACCCAACCGGCCAACCCCATATGCTCATAGGACAAGCTGCCATTTTAGTCCTATACATTAGTACTCACTCACGTTTAATTAATCTATTTTTTTTTATCCGTTCAAAAAATAATAATTTATTTTTAAATTTGAAAATAATTTTGCTTAAACTTATAATTCTACTTTTAATAAAAAACTTTTATAACTACACAAATAATTTGGATTACTTTTTAAATTGTTTAGGATCACAAATTTCAAAATTTTTTATTTTTTGTTAAACTCCTTGATCGGTCGTTAACTTAAATTGGAATGGAGGTAGTATTAAACAATTCAAACACCAATCTTAAAATAGTCAAAACAAGTTAAAGGGTAAAGGAGGAAAAAGGTGCATGTTCCCATGCCCCTCATCTACCTAGCATCTAAGGCTAGTAATTCTTAGATATTTTTGCAGAGAATTTGTGTATCTGGTAAGCTCAAATCAAACCCAAAAACTGAATTTCAATTTGCTTACCAGTTATTTGTCAATTTCAGAAAATTAATGGTTTTCAAGAAACTTGTAGTAATGATGATGGGTTGTCTGGGATGTGCTGGTCAGCCCACAGAACCATCTCCTTCTCCTTCTCTTGAGAAAACTGAATCAAAGCCACTTGTAGATGAATCTGTTGTTGTCACTTCACCTAGAGTCAAACTTGGTGATGGCAGATACTTGGCTTACAGGGAAAGAGGAGTGCCCAAGAACATTTCCAGATACAGAATTATTATTGTTCATGGCTTTGGCAGCTCCAAAGAAATGAGCTTTATGGCTTCTGATGTATGCTCATTCTGTTTCTCTTTCTATCTTTTTGATTTGTATCTTTGAAGTTTCTGATGTCTTTATTTACCATAGTTTCTTGATTTTGAACCTCACTTCCCACTGTTTGAAAGTGAATTCTTTATCATCAAACTGCTAGAGAATTGATAATTGAATGTCAATAGCACAGATTTGAGGAGAAAGTGTTGAAATAAATAGATCCATAAATGTTTTTTTCTTTTTCAAGAACAATTAAACTTGACATTGCCTAGTTAGAACTACTGTTTCCACTGATAATTGAATTGACTTCAAGCCAAAATAAGTGATTGAAATTCCCTTCTGTTTTGTGGTTTATCATATTTAGATCCTTTTCTTTAGGTTAGAATTTATTGGATGGAGCTGGAAAGTGCTTTCTTTTGTGCTAAAGAGGTGTTATTCTTGAATATCATGCAAATAATGTCTAGTTTAGAATGATCTAATAGTGCTCTAGTTCCCAGGAACTCCTGGATGAATTGGGGATATACCTTTTGATCTACGATAGAGCTGGATATGGAGAGAGTTCGATTAATCCAAAAAGGTCGCTTAAAAGTGAGGCATCTGATATTGAAGAGCTAGCTGATCTGTTGCAATTAGGATCCAGATTCTACATAATAGGCGTGTCGTTGGGATGTTACCCGGCTTGGAGTTGTATCAAGCACATTCCTGCAAGGTAACAGAACTAACTTGACAGTTTTAGCTTGCTGGCTTTACTAGTTAAAGTTTAGGCCTATTAGATTTTACTTTTGTGAATATAATGCATTGCAGGCTTGCAGGTGTGGCTCTAGTTGTTCCCTTTGTCAATTATAAATGGCGGACACTGCCTAAGGATCTGACAAAGGATGATTACAGGAAACAACTCTGCCGGTGGGTAATTTGGATCACACGCTATGCTCGGGGGCTATTACATTGGTGGTTGACTCAAAAACTTTTCCCATCAGCTTCTGTACTTGATGGAAACCCTCAATTTTTCTGTGACAAAGATTTGGATGCCTTGAAGAATACACCAGGATATCAATTGTTCACTCAGGTAACATTCTGCCATTGACCCCCCCCCCCCCCCCCCCCCCCCAAAAAAAAAAAAAAAGACCACTTTGTGTAAAGATTGAAAATTTTAACAGATGCTTTTACTTTCTTTAACAGGATGGCCTAAAGGACCGAAGTGTATTCGACTCCCTTTGTAGTGACTGCATTGTGGCTTTTGGAAAATGGGATTTTAATCCATTGGAGCTGAGTAACCCGTACCCACAAAATGAAACCTCAGTTCACATCTGGCAAGGCCACGAAGACAAAGTTGTGCCTGTTCAATTACAAAGACATGTCTCACAAAGGCTCCCCTGGATTCGGTATCATGAAGTTCCTGATGGCGGTCACTTGCTTGTGTATGACAGGGCAGTGTGTGAAGCTGTCTTGAAATCGCTTGTGCTTGGGGAAGATCCTCCACTATACAGGCCAAAGTTAGAAAACTAAAAGTATTTATTCGTCTATGCACTCACACGGTGCCTCTGTAAGTAGATTGATTTCTTGAAATTAATACAAGTGTGATTGATTTGCATGGTCTCCATAAACTTTCCCAGAAAGAAATAAAGTGTGAGGCATCTCAACCATACTAGATATAGATATTAAAACACAAAAAGGAGGGAGGAGGAGGAGGAGGAGGGAAGGATATCTTAAGGCGACAAGACTTGCTATTAGGACTATGTTAGGGCCATTCTCAGCTTTCATTGAAAATCTTGTCAAAGAAATGATCGAAACCTGTCTAAATCTCCCTTCCACACCTCTTTTTAAACTGAAAAAGAAGCTAAATGGATTGAGTCTTGTAGATCTGCTGTTTCAAATTCATCAAGTTGGCTGCTGCTTAGTTATGTTTGTTTTGACTTCAAACAACAAACTGCCTACTGTTGTTTGTAGTTTGGGGTGTGTTTCAAAGTTTTCTTTTGTCTTTTTTCCCTTCTTTTTCCCTTTTCTGGGATTGCAGACAGATGGTGTTTCAAATTCCAGCATGAAGATTACTAGTGTACAATGTTAGACAGTTTAATGTTTTTGTATTTATTTATTTATTCTAGAAGAATTAAGACACAAGACGAACTTGATTGCACATAGGAATCTTCATTCCTGATTGCCATTTTTTATATCAAGTGGGAAATTTCCATCATTTGGGAAACAGACATGTCACAGAGTAAGGATTTCCTTTTCTGACAAAACAAATTCCCTACGAAAAGAAAAGGCTATAAATTAAATTACACTAACTTCTCTGCCCGGCAAAGAATGCCTGCCTTAAATATGTTATGTGCCTTAAAACATAAAGTCATGCAAACTATATGAGCTACTTCTCTCAATTTCATGTTCTAAATATTAAAGAATCAGCTAGTACTAGCCAAGAGAAGAAATTTATCTTGAACAGTAAAAGTTGCCACTTATAGATATTGAGAAGGGGAAACACCTCACAAGCAAAGAGAAAGGTAATTAGGTTCCAAATCGAAAGGTATGAAGTATGAATGTTGGGCAACTCAACTTGGAAAGTTCATTTTGTTGCAAACTAAAAGTTAACTTTTGTTATTTTTGATAGAGTTGAAGTTTTATGTAATGATAGTGTAAATCTATTAGGTCACTTTGAACGTACAAAAGATGGTCAATGGAGGTTCATGTCCCTTCCAGGAAAGAGCTTATGCTCTAGTTATCCCTCGAGCTACCAGATTGACAAAATAATAATTTGTACTTATCTAAGTACGATACACTTTCAGAGAATACTTCAATGGTAAATATTCCAGGGATAATTACCATGATAATTATGTATCCTACTTTACATAATTGATAGGAGTATTGTGTCTAATCTCCAACTAAACAAGGTGAAATTTGCTTAAATACTATTTTTCCTTAGACTTAAATTTAACTGCACGACTTAACTTTCATAATCTTCTCCCTTTCTCAAGATAAAATGCTTTAAAAAAATTTAATTAATCAATTGTGAGTACAATTCTTTTTGTTTCCTTGATCCTTCTCTTTGATTGTTCTTCGTGATTTGAGGGCTAAAGCAGCGTGTTTCTATACAATTCTATTTGTTTCCTTAATCCTTCTCTTTGATTGTTCTTCGTGATTTGAGGGCTAGAGCAGCGTGTTTGGAAGTGTGTCGGACTAAATGAAGGATATAATAATTTCAAGAGAAAGATAATAAAAACTCGCAAAACAAGACAAGATTTACGTCAATTTTTGCCTACTCCACGGTCACACAGAGAATATTTTACGTCAATTTTTGCCTACTTGCCCATCTTCCCGAACCGCATGATCTCCTTAATCGGCGAGACTTTCAAGAGAACCTTCTCGCCCACCATAAATGATAAATGACGCTCCTTCTGATCCGCGTAACTCTTCTGTCTGGATTGTGCTGTGCGAAGTTTCTCCTGAATCAACTTTACCTTTTTCAAGGCATCATTCACCAAATCAGTACCATATAACTTAGCCTCGTCGGGATCAAACAATCTGATGGGAGAACGACATCACCGACCATATAATGCCTCTAATGGCAACATTTCGATGCTAAACTGATAACTGTTATTGTAAGCAAACTCGGCCAAGGGCAAGAATCTATCCCACTGCCCTCCAAAGTCAATCACACACGCTATGAGCATGTCTTCCAAGATCTGAACTGTCCGCTTCGACTGCCCGTCGGTCCGATGATGAAAGGCTGTGCTGAGCTCTACCCAGGTTCCCAACTCACTCTGTACTGCTCTCCAGAAATGCGTAGTGAACTGAGGGCTTCTATCTAATATGATGGAAACAGGCACACCATGCAACCGAACTATCTCCTGAATATAAATCTGGTCCAACCACTCTGAAGTATACGTGGTAGCCACCGGAATGAAGTGTGCTAACTTGGTCAACCTGTCGACAATGACTAAACCGCATAAAAATTCTGCAAGGTTAGTGATAACCCAACTACGAAGTCCATAGTAATGCGCTCCCATTTCCACTCAGGTATAGTCATCTGCTCGAGTAGGCCACCTGGCCTCTGGTGCTCACACTTAACCTGCTGGCAATTTAGACACCTCGCAACATACTCAACTATATCCTTCTTCATCCGCCGCCACCAATAATATTGCCTCAGGTCGCGATACATCTTCGTAGTACCTGGATGAATAGAATACCGATAACTATGTGCCTCCTCTAGAATTCTCTCCCTCAAACCATCGACATTAGGAACACATAGGCGACTCTTGAGTCGCAGAACACCATCCTCGCCGATAGTAATCTCTTTGGAACCACCATGTAGTACCGTATCTTTGAGAACCAACAAGTGTGGATCATCAAACTGTTGAGCCCTGATCTACTCCAATCATGAAGACTGGGCAACGACGCATGCAAGAACTCGGCTGGGCTCTAAAATATCCAACCTCACAAGTCTGTTAGCCAAGGACTGAATGTCCAAAGTTAAGGGCCTCTCTTCTGCTGAAATGTATGCCAAGCTACCCATACTCTTCGGTTTCCTGCTCAAGGCATCCGCAACTACGTTCACCTTGCCCAGATGATAAAGATTGGTGATATCATAATCCTTCAGTAACTCAAGCCACATGCGCTGCCTCAAATTAAGATCCCTCTGCTTGAACAAATGTTGCAAGCTACGATGATCGGTGTAAACCTCACAGGACACCCCATAAAGATAATGCCTCCAGATCTTAAGAGCATGAACAATAGCGGCCAACTCCAAATCATGTACAGGATAATTCTTCTCATGGGGCTTCAGTTGACGTGAAACATATGCAATAACTCGCCACTCCTGCATCAATACAAAACCCAAACCAATGCGTGAAGCGTCGCAATACATAGTATACATCCCCGAACCGGAAGGCAACACTAGAACTGGTGCCGTAGTCAAAGCTGTCTTGAGCTTCTGAAAGCTCGCCTCATAATCATTGGACCAACGGAATGGAGCACCCTTCTGGGTCAATTTAGTCAAAGGTGCTGCAATGGATGAGAAGCCCTCTACTAACCGGCGGTAATAACCTGCTAACCCCAAGAAGCTCCTAATCTCAGTCGTCGTAGTAGGACGAGGCCAACTCTGAACTGCCTCAATCATCTTGGGATCCACCTTAATACCCCCGCCTAATACAACATGCCGCAAGAATGCTACAGAATCTAGCCAAAACTCACACTTGGAGAACTTAGCATATAACTTATGTTCCCGCAAGGTCTGAAGCACCACTCTCAAATGCTGCTCGTGCTCCTCCATGCTGCGCGAGTAGATAAAAATATAATCAATGAAGACAATGACGAATGAATCAATATATGGCCTGAACACCCTGTTCATCAAATCCATAAATGTCGTTGGGGCGTTAGTCAAACCGAAAGACATCACTAGAAACTCATAATGGCCATATCTAGTCCAGAAAGCGGTCTTCTGAACATTCAAATCCCGAATCTTCAATTGATGGTACCCCGCTATCAAGTCGATCTTAGAGAACACCCTAGCACCCTGCAACTGGTCAAATAAATCATCAATACACGGCAACGAGTACTTGTTCTTAATGGTGACTTTGTTCAACTAGCGGTAATCAATGCACATCCGTATAGTCCCATCTTTTTCTTCACAAATAACACCGGTGCACCCCAGAGTCATACACTCGGCCTGACGAACCCCTTTGCTAGCAACTCCTCAAGTTATTCCTTCAACTCTTTTGGAGCTATACGGTACGACGGGATAGATACAGGCTGGGTACCTGGAGCCAAATCAATGCACAAATCAATATTACGATATGGTGGCATGCCTGGAAGATCAGAAGGAAACACATCGGAGAACTCCCGGACTACGGGTACTAAATCGATCGCTGGAGTCTTTACGGTGATATCCCGAACATAAGCTAGATAAGCCAAATAACCCTTCTCGACCATGTGTTGAGCCTTCATAAAAGAGATGATCTGACTAGGTGTGCTGATAGATGAACCCTTGCACTCCAATTTAGGCAACTCTGGTATCTCCAAGGTAACAGTCTTTGCATGGCAATCAAGGATGGCATGATATGGAGATAACCAATCCATGTTTAGGTTGACCTCAAAGTCGGTCATATCAAGCAACAGAAGATCCGCTCTAGTCTCATAACCACATAATGTAACAATGCAGGACCGATAGACCCAATCCACAATAACAGAATCGCCCACTGGAGTGGACACATAAACAAGAGTACCAAAGGACTCACGAGGAACATCTAGGAAATGAGCAAATAGAGATGACACATATGAATAGGTAGACCCTGGATCAAATAATACCGAAGCATCCCTACTACAGACAGAAATAATACCTGTGATCACGGCATCTGAGGCGACTATATCTGGTCTGGCCGGGAAAGCATATAATCTAGCTGGAGCGCCACCTGACCGGCCTCCACCTCTAGGATGGCCCCTACCCACCTTCCCTTCGCCTCTAGGCAAACGGACGGCTGGTGCGACTACTGGTGCTGTAATCATACTGCCTTGCCTCGAAACCTAGGGCAAAACCTACGCACGTGGTTGAAATTCCCGCACTCAAAACAACCTCTCGGTACGAAGGATTGCTGACCTGAAGTTTGACCCTGATAGCCTGAATACCCACTGGAGAAACCCTGAAAAGCTAGTGGGCAGTAGGAACTCTCTGGCATGGTGCTGAAATAAGGTCGAACTGGAGTACCCCAAAGAGGCGGCGGTGCTGGATATGTGGGCCTGCTAGGCTGATCTCTCCCGAACTGACCCCTTCCCCCAGACGGAGCACCACTGAACCCTCCAGAATAACGAAACCACTTATCCCGCGGCATCTAGTCTCTACCCCACTGACAATAACCCTCAATCCTCCGAGCTATCTCCATAACCAACTGGTAAGAAGTCCCCATCTCAACCTCTCGGGCCATAGTGGCTTGAATACCGGAGTGCAACCCCGTAATAAACCTCGGTACTCTCTCTGCCTCAGTAGGAAGTATCATAAGTGCACGGCGAGACAAATCAGAGAATCTTACCTCATAATCGGTCACTGACATCTGACCCTGCTGGAGCTGCTCTAACTGAAACCGCAACTCTTCCCTCTGGGAGGGTGGAATATACCTATCCAAGAAAAGGCGTGCAAACTGATCCCAAGTTAAGGGAGAAGAACATGCTGGTCTGTTAAGAAGATGAAACTGCCACCATCTACTGGTTCTGCCCTCTAGCTGGAAAGTAGTAAGATCCACCCCGTGGGTCTCTAATATCCTCATGTTGTGCAGTCTGTCCCTGCACTGATCAATGAAGTCTTGAGGATCCTCAAGTCGCTCACCTTCGAAGACAGGAGGGTGTAGCCTAGTCCATATATACAATAGCTTATGCAGCTCGCCGGCCACAACTGATCTAGGATCAGGAACAGCTGCTGCCATTGGCTGGGCTCCGCCCACGAGTCGTTTTCCCGGGGTCTGATATACAGCAACTGCTTTCCCATGAGCCTGAGCAGTAGGGGTCTGTGCTCCCCCTCCATCCTGAGATGTGGCTGGGTCTGCTGGAAATAAACCGGCATGGGTCATAGTATCCATAAACTGTAGCATACGACCCATGACCTCCTGGAAGCCCGGTGCTGACATGAAATCTACCAGGGCTGGCTCTGCTGCAGGCACCTTGCCCTGCTCCTCAATAATGGGATCCTCTACCGGATCCGCTGGTGTCATGACTGGGGAAACTCTGGGAAGTCCTCATCCCATACCTCGGGCCGGTGTCCTCCCTGCCTTTGCCTCGACCTCTAACAATAGGGGGAGAAGCTCCTCTCGGGTCTGGAACATCTGCCGTGCGCGTTCTCACCATCTGTGAGAGAATAAGAGAAAGATACTTAGTATAACATCAAGTGCACGATAGGAGATGAAGAAAGAGTAGTTTCCTAACACCCTATAGCCTCTCGAAGATAAGTACAGACATCTCCGCATTGATCCGTAAGACTCTATTAGGCCTGGTCATAACTTGTGAGACCTACGTGAACCTAGTGCTCTGATACCATGTTGTCACGGCCCAATTTCTCTTATAGCCCATGATGGTGCCCAACGTTACTGCTAGGCAATCCAACAGTGAACTAACCATGTGATTGTTTCTTTTAACATTTTAAAAATAACTGATTTTTAATTAGGGCATAAATATGTAGTAAAAGTTTAAATAAAATGGGAGATAAATAATTTTAAGAGCAAATGAGATAAGAATATATACAAAAATTTATCATGTGTCTACTAGCATAATTTCCAAGACCTGGTGTCACAAGTGTATGAGCTACTAGTAGAATATACAAAAATACTACACTACTGTCTGAAGTGAAATAGACAGAAAGTAAAAGCAAAAGGAAGACTTCGGGTGCTACAGAGCGGGCTTGGAAGGTAGCTCACCACAGAGTCTCGTGGAAATCAAGGATGCGCGCCAGACTGATAACCAGATGTACCTATCTCAGATCCTGCACAATTAGTGCAAAAGTATAGCATGAGTACATAAACAATATGTACCCAGTAAGTATCTAGTCTAACCTCGAAGAAGTAGTGACGAGAGGTCGACTCTGACACTTACTATGGGCTAACAATAAATACCGAAATTATAATTAAGCATGGATTATAGAAATACAGCTGAAAACTCAATAACAAGAAATAAATAAATAATTCTTTCACTAATAGTAAATCCCAAATTTATTTCCATCATTTAACAAATTAATTTCTCAAGTCAATGAAACAATATCAATTAGAATTGGTCTCCAAGAATTTTTACGCACGAATTATGTCGAGGTCGTACGACCCAATCCAACATACAAATATATAAATTGTGCACTGCCAAGGGTCGAACGACACGGACCATAGATGCATTTATTCTATTACCGAGGCGTTTGGCCCACTCCACAAGAAGGGAAAATACTTTATAAACAACCGATTCAAAGATTATTAAGATGCTAATATTCAAAGAAAACATCAATTCTCATTAACGGTCAAGTAACTCGTCCAAAACTCAAGTAAATGAAATTGCCTTTTACAATTCCTTTATCAAGTTCCAATATGGTTTAGGCGCTTAAATTTACAAGTATGGTGCAAACATCTCAAGTATAATATGATTTGGATCCTAAATATCCCGGACATAAGCATAATTAGTAACTACGTACAGACTCTTGTCACCTCGTGCATACGTAGCCTCCACAAATAGAAGAACTTATTAATTGAATTCACCTATGGGGTTAATTCCCTCTTACAAGATTAGAAAAGAGACTTACCTCGTCTCAAAGCTTACTTTCCGGTCCACAATTGTGCTTTAAACCCTCAACTCGGTGCCAAACGACTCAAAACTAGACAAATGTTATATAAAATAATCAATACATGTTCAAAAGTTCATATCCTGACTATTAAAGTGATTTTCCAACCCTAACTGCAGAATTCCTAAATTCACCCCCGGGCTAACGTGCCCAGATTCCGGAAATATTTGAAGAAAGTTGTTATCCATAACCTCATGAACTCAAATATATGATTTTCACTAAATTCCATAACCATTTTCGTGGTTAAATCCCATTTTTATCAAAAACCTAGGTTTTTCATCTAAACCCGTAATTTTCACAAATTTACATGTTAACATCTACCCATAATCTATGTATTAAACTCACGTTAGGTAGAAATTATTTACCTTCAATAGCTAGGTTGAAATCCCCCCTTTTTGAAGCTTCAAAATCGCCCAAGAGTACAATAAATGAACCCAAAAATGCCTAAGTCCCGACTTAAATGAAGTGTTCTGCCTTCTGCAAATTTCGTATTTGCGGTCAGGGGCCCTCATCTGCTGTCCCGTTTCTGCGGAACTCCACAGGACCAACGCCGGCCGTATCGACGGACGTGTTTCCTCTTTTGTTGTCTCGCTTCTGCGGCTTCTCATCGCAAAAGCGGGGCCGTTTCTGCGCAAACCACTTCGCTTCTGCGGGCCATGGCCAAACGTTCCAAGCCGCTTCTGCTGCCAAACTCCCACATCTTTGGGCTCGCACCTGCGGCCCAAAGCTCGCAGGTGCGGGCACACCAGAACTGGTGCACCAGCAGCCCTCTTGAGTTTTAACTCAATTCGCGCCGCCCAAACATAACAACAAGTTTGAAATTATAAGACGGATTCGCTCGCACCCTCGGAACGTGTAAAACAACATCAAAACTAAGAATCACACCCCAAACCGAATTAAATCAAAATATGAACTTCAAGTTCTTCCAACTAACTCCGAATGCGCTGAAACATACTTAGACTACTCAGAACAACACTAAATTTTGCGTGCAAGTCTTAAATCACCATACGAGACTATTCCCGGTCTCTGAATTATAATTGGACCGCGATAATACCAAAACCTACTCCAACTTAAACTTAAAGAGTTTTAAAACCTTCAAAGAGCCAACTTTTACTATTAGGCGCCGAAACATTCCCGGGTCATCCAAAACCCGATCCGAACATACGTCCAAGTCCAAAATCATCATACGCACCTATTGTAATGGTCAAATCCCTTTTACAAGATTTACTCAAACATTGACCGAAGTCAAACTTAGCCTTTTTGGCCAACCTTAAGGAAATAAGTGTTTCGATTTCAACTCGAACCCTTTCAAATCCCGAACTAACCATCCTCGCAAGTCATAAAATAGCAAAAGTACATACGAGGAGTCTTATTTAGGGGAACAAGGTTCTAGAAAGTAAAACTACTGGTCGGATCGTTACAAATATCCTACTAGATCAAAGCAATTAGTTCTCTGATACAATAAGCCATAATTTAGAATATCAACCAAAAAATGTTTTTGGTGATAAAAAAAAAATTTATGGGATCAATTATACTATAATATAATTGTTATAAAAATGCAATAGAGAGTCGTTCATACCTTGGTACTTTATTTGATCGACGGACTTACTAATTTTCTCCTTGCTTCACATTATTTGGAACATGAAGATTATCATGCTCATCTCGGAACTGATCACCTTCCATAATCTTAAGAAATACTTTGACAAACTCTTCATTAGAGTTACCAATAATGCTATTATCATCAACATAAATTAGTGCACTTGTGACTCAAGATCATGCTTTTAAAAATGTTATGCAGTTCTACTTGCCTCTAGTAAAATCATGATTGAAAAAAAATATTAGTCATATAATAATCTAGAGTTGTTTAAACATATAGAAAATATTAGTCACATAAGTATGGGTTAGAAAACCTTAACCTCTAGTGAGATGCTAGACAAAAGATCCTTCAATTGTAAAACCATTTAAATAGATACTCCATGATTTTGTTATTTTCAAAAAACTTTGCAAAAAGCACATTGAAACAGAAAAATCTAAGGCAAATCTTCTTGTTGTGTGAAACCTTGGGTGCCAAATCCACCCTTATTTATTACAACCTTGCCATTATTATCAAGCTTCTTGTTGGATATCCATGATTGCAGCTCCTTCGTTTGGTACTAGATTTTCATACTTTTGATTCTTTCATCTTTATTCAACAAATCTTGCATTGCTAGAATCCATCATTCATTACTTAATGCTTCTTCATGACTGTCTAGTTCAACTAGTATAGATGTGTCACTAGCAGTTTATTGCAAGGTATTCATGTAAGTTCTTCATCCTTATTCACAATTTGCTTAGAAAAGTATTTATTAGTGTAAAGAAGACACGCACGTTTAGATTTCTCTACAACTAATATTCTAAAATTCATATAATCTTAAGTAGTAACGAATAAGGAATATACCAAGAGTCTTATCAAGACAGTTGCAACCAAAGGAGATAATATAACCAAAAATTAATTTCTTCCTTCCCATAGCCCAGACAGAATGTCATTCGAGATAAGACCCAATGAAGAAATATTAAAGCACATAGAAGCCAATGATGCTAATTTATAAAATATATCCAAAATTCATGCTTTCTTTTCAACTCTGCATTCAATTCTAGCGCCAAACTAAATATGTGAGAAATCATGTTTGTCGCAAAAATATTATCGAGCAAATATTATAACTCACATCTATGATCATTTCAAATGCATCATTTTCTTATTAAGAAATATAACCTAAGCAAAAGTATGGATAAACATCAATAGAAACATATACCTGTACCTTTCAAGCTTTTGAGTCTTAGGAATGGTCGAGTATCTCCACATGTGCACAAGTTATAGAAGCCTCAAGGTTAAACAACCTTCTTGAATTTGAAAGGAATATTGATACTCTCACCAAGAGAATGAATATCAGAAGTAATTCTCTTTAAAATATCTTAAGCACATGACGACATAAAAAATATATGTGTGCTTGCTTTTGCTTATGTTTATACAAATGACATGGTTCATGCAAGACAAGCATTCGTGATATTCAAAATCTCTAAGTCAAGGATAAAAATAACACCGAACAGAATTATAGTATAATGCAGCTAGTCGACTCTACGCAATATATATACTTGACTAATATGAATATATCATATTACACTTAAAAAAATAGTAACTAGATACGCATCACCTTATAATGCATCAAAAGGAACTTGAATAAACTTTAATGATACCAGTCACTTAAGCTTTACCAACACGTGTAATAGTTCCTTCATCCTTTAGAGTATGTGTAAACTTTGAAGCATCTTTAAGCATGTGCCTCTACCAGCCATTATGCAAATATCATTTATCCCTTTTTTATGGTTGGACTCAGAATTCCTGCAAAATAAATTAATTTATTTTTGGTACCCAAACCTTTTTGGGTCCTTCAGGGTTAGTAGCTAGGGTAATTGGAGATGCATATATTTGTTTAAATCTCCAAACATATTTTGATCTAGCATGACTTTTTGCATAATTATATGCAAATACTTTATGTCCAAAATTACCACAGTAGTGGTATGTAATATGAGAAGAAGAGTGTTTACATGCAGATGCCTTATTTGTCGACTTGTAACTTCCCTTAGTCAACTTGTTTGAAATAAGACGTCCACTAGTAGATTCCTTTTCATTTGACTTTTAGCTTTTAAGACAAGGAGTCGAATTTGATTGATCAAAGTAGTGGTTGAAGGATTTGTGAAAGCTGATTATTTGTTTGCGAAACTCAGAATTTTCTTCTTGAAGTAAGTTGTTCTTCACCAGATTTTCTTCAAGCTGAATATCCCAGTCGTTCTTTTCATTTCTCAACTTGTTATATTCTTCAAGTTAGATCTCTCAATCTTTATTCTCATATCAACTTGTTATATTCTTTAAGTTGTATCTCCCATTTCTTCTTCTCTTTCCTCAACTTATTAAATTCATTAAGAACTTTCTCAAGGTCGTTGAGAACCAATTCAATATTTTCCTGCAATTCATCAGATTTATCGCAATAGGTAATAGGAGTAGGACATATCTTGTAAATTTCTCCCATTTCCATGAATCATAGGTTCTCCATTCTTTTGTGATCATTTTCTTCTTCAGATTCATCCTTGTCGCTCCAAGATTTGTAATTCTTTTTCTTGAGATCACAATCTAGAATAGCATTAAAGCACACCTCGTCCGTTTCTCCTCTTTATATGAGACATATATTTGTAATTTCTTCTTGATCATCCCCGTCTCTCCAAGTTGAGATACAATGATTCTTCTTCTTGAGGTTAGGACATTTTAATTTTATATGTCCAGGTTTATTACATTCATAGTAGCATACGTTCTCTTGTTGTTGAACCTCACTCTTGTGGTTCTTTTGATGATTCTGGATGGAATGAGATTTTCTATTCTGCTTTTTTCTACTGTTCTTTTTTCCGTCATGGGTATCATGGACAAGTCTTCTCGATCTTCACCATTTCCAGATCCTTCAAGAGTTGATTTGGATTCAATTTTCTTAACTTTGTTGGTGTCCCTATGAATATTTTTCAATCTGTCCCATATATATTTAGCAATCTCACATGTGGATATTTTCTTATATTCTTCTTCACTAATCGCACAAATAGAGCATGTTGATTGCTCTAGCATTTGTTTGCATAATATTCAAATGTTCTTTTGTGTAATCAAATATGAATGCCCTTTTTACAAGCTTCTTTTCATCACTTATGTTCGGAATAGGCCTTGGTCCATTCTGAATAACTAGCTAGGCTCGATAATCTATTGATTAAACATAAACCTTCATTCTTTCTTTCCAATGGCTATAATATTGACTATTGAAGTACGATGGACTTTTTGTTGACTATCCTTCTTGAAGAACGGTTCCAGTAATTTGATGACCTCCCATGGATCTTTTCTCACTTGTCGTTAAGCAAAAAATAAAGAAGTGAGACATGCTTTGATACCAATTGAAAGTACAAGAAGGTGGGGGTGGGGGTGAATTTTACGCTTGTTAAAAATTTAGTCGACTACGGTATATACATTATCGACTGGTACGGAGATAGTTTAATTTAACCACGTGTAAATTATAAGAAATAGTGAATGTGCAGCATATACTATGAAAACGATAAAGTAAATGACACCAGAAATTTTTATACTGGTTCGGAACCAATATGGTATCCTAATCCAATCCTCTTAGGTCGCAAGAGTGTTATCTTTTAGAGCTCTTTGTAAATTGGGCTGAGTATTTCTTTTGTGGTTTCTACCACCAACGTTTACAAGGGTTGGTTTTTGTCACCGCCCCAATTTTCCTCCGTAGGATGTCGTGATGGCACCTAGTCTCTAAGACTAGGTAAGCCTAACAATTTGCGGAATAACTGAATATAAAACTGAACTCGAATCTCAATATATGATATATAAATAAAAATTGCGATTCAAATAATTACAACTTCCAAAACCCAGTAGATATAAGTCACAAGATTCTAAGAGAAAATACTAAATGTCTCTATATATCAGAATCTAAAGAAAATAAGGAAAATAACATAATAAGGATAGAGGGGGACTCCGAGGTCTGCGGACGCTGGCAAATATACCTTGAAATCTCCACGTACAGTTCAGCTCACTAGTATCTCGCCTAGTAGAAAGAACCTGGATCTGCATAAAAAGATGTGCAAAAGTGTAGTATGAGTACACCACAACGGTACCCAGTAAGTGCTAAGCCTAACCTTAGTAGAGTAGTGACGAGGTGAGGTCATGACCCTACTAGAACAAAAAGAAATGAGGCAGAGAGTATAATAATACAAGGAAATGACTGAGAAATGAACAACGAGATATTTTAGAAAGGTAACAGCACAACAAATAGAGGTAAACAATAGGAGCGCTCCCGAGGTATCACATCGTAGTCCCAAATATAAATGCACAATAAGGGGATCTCCCGAGGTACCGCCTCGTAGTCCCAAAAGTAAATATGTAATAGGGGGATCTCCCGAGATACCGCCTTATAGTCCCAAAAGTAATTCAACTAAGCATGTTGCACAAATTTCAAGTAAAAGTTAGGATACGTAGACATGCGATACTAAGCTAAACATGACAGCTACACATGCTAAGGTAGCTCAGTTAAGGAATTTAAAAGAAGACTACTCAGCAAGAACAAGAATTTTCACATCTAGTCCGTTTATGTACTCGTCACATCACGTACACGGCGCTCACATATCACAAATTGTTACAACAATACCAATCCTAAGGGGAGTTTCAACCACACAAGGTTAGATAAGTCACTTACCTCAAATCTCGCTCAATCAGTCGATAAGGATGCCTTTCTCTCGACTTTCCGACTCTCATCGGCTATAATCTAGCCAAAATAATTTCATACTATAAATATAACCACAAGAAAAAAATTAAAATAATGAAACTACGAATTTAGCAAAAAATTGAAAACTCGGCCCAAAAGGTCGACCCGAGCCCACGTTTGGGAATCGGGTAAAAGTCACAAAATACGAACACCCATTCGATATCGAGTTTACCCATACCAAAATTACTCAAACCCGATGCAAAATTCTTGATCAAGACCTCAAAATTTGGTTTTTCACCTTTTTCACAAATTTCTCAACTCAAATCCTTAATTAAATGAAGAATAATTGATATCTTAGTGAAAATAAATCAAAAATAAGTCAAGAATCCTTACCCAAATATTTTCTCTGAAAAGCCCTCGAAATATCACCTCAATCCGAGATCTCTAGGTTCAAAAATGAAGAATGAAATTAAACCCTCGGAATTGGCACTTTTCTTCCCAGCGAAGTCGCACCTGCGAATCCATAGCCGCATTTGCGGCTCCACACATGCAGAATTTCCATCGCAGGTGCGGTTCTAAATTAGTACAGGCTCGTCCGCTTATGCGGACCCAAATGCGCCTTTGCGCTTCCGCTCCTGCGGCTAAGGAGCGCATCTGCACATGCACTCCTGCGGACCTCGTCTGCATCTGCGATCAACACACCTCCTTGGCCTTTCCGCTTCTGCGGTGATACTTCCACAGAAGCGACTCCGCTTTAGCGGCCTTCACGTCGCACCTGCGATCACATGCCACCTTTTCCAGGTCCACTTATGTGCCCAAATGCTTACTTCTGTGACCTCGCACCTGCAGCCATTCTTGCGCATGTGCGATTGCACTAGAACTGGTGCCTTTAGCCATTCACTCAATTCCAAATTGATCTGCTAACCATCTGAAAACCACCCGAGGCCCCCGGGACCTTGACCAAATATACCAACCAGTCCTAAACCATCATACGAACATAGTCGAGCCTTTAAATCTCATCAAACAATGCTAAAAACGTGAATTGCGCATCGATTCAAGCCTAATGAACTTTAAAACTTCAAACTTCTACATCTGATTTCGAAACCTACCAAATTAAGTCCAATTGACCTCATATTTTGCACACAAGTCATAATTGACATTACGGATCTACTCCAACTTTCGAAATTGGATCCGACCCCGATATCAAAAAGTCCACTCCCTGTCAAACTTTTCCAAAAATCATCCAATCTTACAACTTTCGCCAATTGACGCTAAAATGATTTACGAACCTCCAATTCAACATCTGAACAAGCTCCTAAGATAAAATCACCCTACGGAGCTATTGGAAACATTGAAACTCCATTCAGGAGTCGTCTTCATATAATTTGAACTATGGTCAATTCTTACGACTTAGACTTTCATTTTAGGGACTGTGTCCCATTCCACTCCAAAACCAAAAACAAATCCTCCCGACAAGTCACGTAACCACAAAATAAAATAGAGGGAGCAATAAATAGGGGTTCGAGGATAATACTCTCAAAACGACCAGTCGTGTCGTTACAGTTTTCTCTCGCTCACCAACAAATGATAAAGGGTTAGTTTTCACTCGCTCACCAAAAACGACACTTTGGTTTTTACTCACTCACCAAAGAAACGAACAACGACACAACCTCTTAGTGTTTTTCCCTTTATCTCTATCTTTTATTACACTTGTAAACTTAAGAATATATTGTTTGACTAAGGTGTAGAAAAAGTAGGAAAGTTGTCAGCGAAGGTTTTTTCTTCTTTAGTAGAGCTAGCCTTTTCAACTTGTTCTAACTATTGTATAACTCTACGGAGTTTTGAAGATTCTTCCAATATTCCTTGTAGTTGTTTGTTGATTGCTTCCCTGAATCTTGGAGTAATATATTCTTTTAGATTTCTTGACTGTTGCTAACATCGCTCTGTATGATAGACTTGGATATCTTCTCTCAATGTAAGCTTTCCTTTGGAAAAGGACCATTTTAATTATGGATTTTTTGCATTCTTTGGAGTACTGGATATTCCACTTGATTGCCGCTTCATTGTACTCCCTTAATTTACAAAGTCACGATCCACTACTACCTTCACTTCCTTGTGCAATAATTGTTATATTCAAGTATTCAGATCTTCAGTCCTTGAAATAATTCTTCTTTCCTTCGAAGTGTGTCCATAAGAACAACTTGTGTAGAGTCATGCACCAATTTATTGCATATGAGATCCCTTGGTACTTTGAATTACTTCAAATGTGGCCTTTTTTCATAAGACTAGTTTTCTAGCTGTAGCTCCTGTTGAGGTTTTTGTTATTTAAGATTAAATAGTCTTAAAATGAGGGTGAATGGAAAATGGGGGGAAAATAAAATTTTTGAGTAAAATTTTAAGTTTTCTCCTCTTGACAATGAGACATCATCCCATATTGGAAGAGTAAAAGATTTTTGGTGGGTATATATATAATTTCTCTTCTTGTAGCTCTTAAAGAGTTAAGAAGAAAGCAAGCCTCGCGCCGTCGTCGCTCGCTCGGCTTCGGCTTCGGATTTGATCAAATGATTGATTGATTAATTTTTTGGACCAAATCTATTTGTTAATAGTAAATATTAATATAAGATTATCCGTATTTGTAACGGATATGTTCCAATCCGTGTATTGACCACCAGCTGCAATAGCAGCCGTCTAATGCTCTTCTCACCATGGCCAAGTGCTTGCTCCACAAACAAGCTAGTGCATGCTCCACCATGGAGGGTGGAGGGTCGTTCATCTACAAAGCTGACTGCTATAAATATGTGTAGCAGCTGTTGAAGAAAGACACAACACACACCAAAACTGAAAACGCTCAACTTTGGCTATACATTGCACTCCTTCCTCTCAGCATTTCCATACGATTTTTAGAGTTTCTACTCTTTTGTTCTGCATTGTTTTAACTTCAAACAAAGCAACTGTAAGTGTGATTTGCTACCGAACTTTGTGTTCGCTAAAACACTGGGGTTTGAAGTACCACTACACCAGTGTGTAATTCGTTCTATCCTGGGAGGAAATAATCCATAACCTTGGGTACTAGGAGGGGATTAAATTCCTTAAGGAAACACTGTGAATTCAGTGGGCTCGAATTAATTACTGTTTCATTACAATAACTTATATTTTCCAGAATTATTATTTACAAATACAACAATATTGGCGGAAAATAACAATCTTAAGGAATTTAATTATTTATTTCTGTATTTGTGTTATTCTTATTATTCTGCAAACTAAAACCTTTGTGGTTTTGTGTACTCCCATTTTGGAGAGTAAAGCCTTCGTGGCATTTTGTTGGAGATTAAAATATACGTGATTTTTACTCCAGTTTGAAAACGTTTATTAAACGTTTGTTTGTGTCATTCTTTTATAGAAAAATTGACGACTGCAAGCGAAAACCAAGTTGTTCCGACGGTGACTGCCAACGCATCGACAAGCCGAACACCGGCATTGGCACCGGCAGAAAAACTCAGAAAATTTTTCGGGATTGATTTCAAGTGCTTGCAACAGAAGATGTTCTTTTACTTAACTACGTTATGTCTACAGAAGTTCATCAAGGAAGATGTTCCTGATCTGCCAGATAAAACTCGAGAGAATGAACGCTTTATCGTGATTGAAGCGTGGAAGTATTTTGATTTTTTTATGCAAGAATTATATTCTTAGCGGACTGGATGATAATCTGTATAATGTATACAGTGGCGTGGAGACGTCAAAAGAATTGTGGAATGTGCTTGAAAAGTAATATAAAACTGAAGATACCGGGATGAAGAAATTCGTTGCCACAAAATTTTAGGACTACAAAATGGTAGATAGCAAGTCTGTTATTACCTAAATTCAGGAATTGCAAGTGATTATTCATGATCTACTTGCTGAAGGTCTTGTCATCAATGAATCATTCCAAGTAGCAGCAATGATTGAGAAGTTGCCTCCATTGTGGAAGGACTTCAAAAATTATTTGAAATACAAACGAAAGGAAATGTCCCTTGAAGATCTCATTGTTCGGTTGAGAATCGAAGAGGACAATAAAGCTGCTGAAAGGAGAGACCGTGGAAATTCAACAATAATGGGAGCAAATATTGTTGAAAATAACAAAAAGAGGAAGAAGGCTTCTGTTCCGAAATACAACCCAAGCAAGAAGCGGTTCAGTGGAAACTGCTACAACTGTGAGAAAATCGGACACAAATCTGCGGAGTGTCGTGTTCCGAATAAAGACAAGAAAAGGGGTCAAGCAAACATGGTAGTAAAGCATGATGATGTTGATAACTTGTGTGCCATGCTTTCTGAATGTAACTTGGTGGAAAATCCTAAATAGTGGTGCTTTAATTCTGGAGCCACTCGCCATATTTGTGCAGTTAGAGAAGCTTTTGCTACTTATGCTCCTGCTGGACCCGGAGAGACAGTTTATATGGGAAATGCTTCAACCACAAAAGTTGAAGGATATGGGAAGATATTTCTGAAAATGACTTCTGGCAAGGTCATGACTTTGAACAATGTCCTTCATGTTCCCGAAATGAGAAAGAATTTAGTATCTACTGGACTTCTTGTTATGCACGGTTTTAAGTGCGTTTTTTGTGTCCGACAAGGTTGTCATAAGTAAGAATGAAATATTTGTAGGAAAAGGTTACCTCACCGAGGGCCTTTTCAATCTGAATGTAATGGTTGTGGAAAACAATAATAATATTTTAGCTTCTTCTTACTTACTTGAGTCAAATGATTTATGGCATGTACGTTTGGGTCATGTCAATTATAAAACTTTGCGGAAAATGATAAACTTGGAAGTACTGCCTAAGTTTGAATGCGAAAAATCAAAATGTCAAACATGTGTAGAATCTAAGTATGTTAAATATCCTTATAAGTCAGTTGAAAGGAATTCAAATCCTTTAGACTTAATTCACACAGATATTTGTGACATGAAGTCAATACCATCTCGCGGTGGAAAGAAGTATTTCATAACTTTTATTGACGATGGTACTCGATATTGCTATGTTTACTTACTGAATAGTAAAGATGAAGCAATAGACGCATTCAGGCAATACAAAAATGAAGTTGAAACGCAACTTAACAAGAAAGTAAAAATGATAAGAAGTGATAGGGGTGGTGAATATGAATCTCCTTTTGAAGAAATATGTTTAGAATATGGAATTATTCATCAAACAACAGCCCCTTACACGCCCCAATCTAATGGGATTGCGGAAAGAAAGAATCGCACATTAAAGGAGATGATGAATGCGTTGTTGATAAGTTCTGGTTTGCCACAGAACTTGTGGGGGGAAGCCATTCTTACGGCTAATCGAATATTAAATCGAGTGCCCCATAGCAAAACACAATCCATTCCATATGAAAAATGGAAAGGAAGGAAGCCCAACTTGAATTATTTTAAAGTGTGGGGGTGTTTGGCAAAAGTGCAAGTTCCTAAACCCAAAAGGGTAAAGATAGGACCGAAAACCGTTGATTGTGTTTTCATAGGATATGCGACAAATAGTAAAGCATATCGATTTCTGGTTCATAAATCAGAAAATCCCGACATTCATAATAATACGGTTATAGAATCAGATAATGCTGAGTTTTTTGAAAATATATATCCGTATAAAAAGGAATGTGAGTCGTTTGGTGAAGGATCTAAACGACCTCGGGAAGAAACAAAAGAAAGTACATGTAATCAGGAGAATCCAAGACGTAGTAAACGTCAAAGAACGTCTACTTCATTTGGACCAGATTTTGTGACTTTCTTATTGGAGAATGAGCCTCAAACATTTAAAGAAGCTATGACTTCTTCGGAATCATTGTTTTGGAAAGAGGCAGTCAATAGTGAAATAGAATCCATATTGAACAACCATACATGGGAATTGGTTGATCTTCCTCCTGGAAATAAACCTTTGGGTTCTAAATGGATTTTTAAGAGAAAAATCAAAGATGATGGCACTATTGATAAATTCAAGGCAAGACTCGTAGTCAAAGGGTATAGACAACGAGAAGGTCTAGACTACTTTGATACATACTCTCCAGTTACAAGAATTACGTCCATACGGATGTTAGTAGCATTAGCTGCAGTGTATGGTCTTGAAATTCATCAAATGGATGTTAAGACGGCCTTCTTAAATGGAGAGTTGGAGGAAGAAATTTACATGGAACAACCTGAAGGGTTTGTGGTTCCAGGTAAAGAAAAGAAGGTATGTAGACTTGTTAAGTCTCTTTACGGACTAAAACAAGCACCCAAACAATGGCATGCGAAATTTGACCAAACAATGTTGTCAAATGGTTTTAAGATAAATGAATGTGATAAATGTGTGTACATTAAAAATGTTCCAAATCACATAGTCATTGTTTGCCTATATGTGGATGATATGCTGATAATGAGTAATGACATTGCCAATATAAATGCTACTAAGCGTATGCTCAATAGCAAGTTTGATATGAAAGACTTGGGAGTTGCTGATTTAATTCTGGGAATTAAGATCCATAAGACTCCTCAAGGTCTGGCATTGTCACAATCTCATTATATTAAGACAGTACTTGAAAAATTCAAGCACTTGGGCTTTAAAGTTGCAAAGACTCCAATTGACGTGAATCTTGTATTAGCAAATAATAAAGGCTAAAGCATATCACAATTGGATTATGCTCGTGTTTTGGGATGCTTAATGTATATCATGAATTGTACACGACCAGATATAGCTTGTGCTATAGGTAAACTGAGTCGATATACGAGCAATCCAGGCCAATATCATTGGATGGAAATGAAACGAGTTTTGGGATATTTAGAACATACCCAGAACTTTGATTTGCACTATAGTAAATTCCCTATGGTAATTGAGGGATACTGTGATGCAAATTGGATAACCGGTTCAACTGATTCTAAGTCCACGAGTTGATATGTATTCACTATTGGTAGAGGAGCGGCATCTTAGAAGTCGTCCAAACAAACATGTATTGCCCACTCTACAATGGAGGCTGAATTCATAGCCTTAGATAAAGCCGGTGAAGAAGCTGAATGGCTCCGAAATTTCTTGGAAGACATTCCATTTTGGCCCAAACCGTTGGCACCAATATGCATACATTGTGATAGTCAAGCGACAATTGGAAGGGCTGAGAGCGTTATGTATAACGATAAATCTCGTCATATACGACGAAGACATAAAACCGTTAGGCAATTACTCTCTAGAGGAATTATAACGATTGACTATGTAAAGTCAAGTGATAATATGTCGGATCCACTTACAAAAGGCCTAACTAGAGAGGTAGTTGAGAAATCATCAAGGGGAATGGGGCTATGGCCGAGAACAAGTCATTGTGGCGGTAACTCTACCTAGAAGACTGGAGATCCCAAGATTTAGGTTCAAGGAGATCAAACAAAGTCATTAATGACGGTTCAACATTGTCAAATAAAATTTTAATCCGTTCTCGTGATGAGACAATGCTCAGTACCAAGGATAAAGCATTAAGGCTTTTTAATGATTTCTAAATTTGATACGGGGTATATCAAATAGTGTATCTACAGGATGACACGTTTAGGAATCACCTATGTAAGTGTGAAGTGTTAGGCGCTTCAAGGAGAACTTTGTAAGGCCAGTTCTCTACGCACTTATGAAACCAGGCGATGTTCATGGCTGAAACGAACACAACAATGAGAACCAAAGACGGTTAAGGGTTGATTGTGTGACTTATGGTTGTCTAGGTATACACCAAAGATCAACGGTTCAAAGATATCAAATCTATCGATTGACCGAGTATATCCGACATAAGTTCACTACGGAAAGTTCAAAGGGAAACCTACATATCCAGATACGATTAATCCTTACTTGCAAATCACACAGTTTTTTCATACATACTTCCGTGATATAGCCATTCCCCATTCATGTGGGGGATTGTTGAGGTTTTTTTTATTTAAGATAAAATAGTCTTAAAATGAGGGTGAATGGAAAATGGAGGGAAAATGAATTTTTTGAGTAAAATTTTAAGTTTCCCCTTCTTGACAATGAGACATTGTCCCATATTGGAAGAGAAAAAGATTTTTGGTGGGTATATATATAATTGCTCTTCTTGTAGCTCTTAAGGAGTTAAGAAGAAAGCAAGCCTCGCGTCGTCTTCGCTCGCTCGCTCGGCTCGGCTTCGGCTTCAGCTTCGCCTTCGGATTCGGATTCGAATTTGGATTTGGATTTGGATTTGGATTTGGATTTGGTCAAATGATCGATTTATTGATTAATATTTTGGACCAAATTTATTTGTTAATAGTAAATATTAACATAAGATTATCCGCATTTGTAACAGATATGTTCCAATCCGTGTATTGACCACCAGCTGTAATAGAAGCCGCCTAATGCTCTTCCCACCATGTCTAAGTGCTTGCTCCACAAACAAGCTAGTGCATGCTCCACCATGGAGGGTGGAGGGTCGTTCATCTTTAAAGCTGACTGCTATAAATATGTGCAGCAGCTATTGAAGAAAGACACAACACACACCAAAACTGAAAACGCTCAACTTTGGCTATACATTGCACTCATTCCTCTCAGCATTTTCATACTATTTTCTGAGTTTCTACTCCTTTGTTCTGCATTGTTTTAACTTCAAACAAAGCAACTATAAGTGTGATTTGCTACCGAACTTTGTGTTCGCTGAAATACTGGGGTTTGAAGTACCGCTATACCAGTATGTGATTCGTTCTATCCTGGGAGGAAATAATCCATAACCTTGGGTACTAGGAGGGGATTAAATTCCTTAAGGAAACAATGTGAATTCAGTGGGCCCGAATTAATTACTGTTTCATTACGATAACTTATATTTTCCAGAATTATTATTTACAAATACAGTAATATTGGCGGAAAATAACAGCTCCTCATTACGGAATAATCTTAGATAATCCTTTTTTATTCTTTGATGAACTTGGACCTTTTCATGTGCACTACATGAATTTGGCATTCCCTTAATTTAAGGGTAATTTTCTTTCCTTCAGAGAGTTGGTACTAGAAGGTTTTCCAAGTCTTCTTTTGCTTTGCTATTAATTTCATCCATAATCTATATATGATGATGTCTCTTATCACTAGTAGACATTCTCCGTCCTTTTGAATAGTCACAATATTCCTTAATCAACATATAGCACATTTCCTTATTAAAATATTTCATGTTATCGCCTTCAATCTTCTAATTTCTTTCCTTTTATTTTTCTTGTACCAATCTTTTAAAGATATTCTATAATTCTTTTTCATATCTTCTTTGATACATTTTGAAACTTTCTTTTAGCAAGGTAAATCATACCAATAAATCTCAATAATATCCTCCATAAAAGTAGTATGCATTGCAGATATTTTCTTCTTTAATTTTGTAGTAAATCAACCCTTATTCTTCCATCTGCTTTCTATAATAAACATGTACCAATAAAATAAATTTACCACTAGTAAATGTTCTTTGATTAAATCTTATGTTGGTTTGGTATCATCAAAATTAGTATATGAAACCTTGGGGCTAACATGAGCCTCATAGAGAAGTTATAGGAGCTGGTCCCCACACATCCGTATGAACTAGTTCCAGATTCTCTTTCTTTGGCGTCCTTCCCGCCTTTAAGAAATTACTATCTTAATTGTTTCCCATAAATGCAATCTTCATACAAACCTAATTCAACATGCTTTAGATTTTCCAACTTTTCTTTCGATGCCAATAACTTTATTCCCTTTTCACTCATATGTCCGAGCCTTCGGTGCCACAATGTTGTGTCACGACTATGATAGTATATCTTTTTATTGCGGTTGCATACAATGTTTCCTTCTTGAAGCCTTGTGACACAATCAAATTTCCTTTGAATTTTTTCAACGATCCGTTACCGAATAGTGTTATGTATCCTTTACTATCAATCTGACATATAGATATTAGATTTTTCTTGAGGACAAGAACATGCTGGACATTTTGTAATTTTCATAGCGTCCCTTATGAAGTCTTTATATGAAATTCACCTTTTTCGACAATATCTAGAGGTTCGCCGTCTACTAGATAAACCTTCCCGAATTTTCCAGTAATATAACTATGCAATAATTCTTTGCATGAGGTAGAATGAAAGGATGCACCTCAGTCCAAAATCCAAGATTTTACTGGAATATCTGCACATTAAATTATTGCATCACTGACTTGTTCAGCAATTACATTTGCTGAATTTTCATCCTTCTTTTCTTTGGTTCTTTACACTGACTATTGTAGTGACCTTTTTTATCCCAATCCAACAAGTAATGTCTTTGCAATTTTTGGATTGCCCTCTTCTCCTTGACTTTAATATGCCATGATGACTTTGTCCTCTTTGGCTGCTTCTCCCCCTGCTTTTGGTATTAAAAGAAGATCCTGGGGAATCACTTGTTTCTCTCCGACGAATATCTTCCCTTAGAACCAAGTCTCTAATATCCTCCAATTTGAGTTTGGTACTACCCGATGAACTGCTAACTACAGTTATAGTTACAGACCAACTCTCCGGTAGAGATGATAGTAGAATCAACGCCCTGACTTCATCATCAAATATTATATTAACAGAACTCAATTGAGTTAATATTACATTAAACTCATTGATATGTTCTGTAATAGATCCACCTTCACCTTCTGTCATTTTTAAGTTGAACAATCGACACATTAAATAAACTGTATTTGAAGCAAATGGCTTCTCGTACATATTTAATAACACCTTCATCAAGCTTGCAGTGGTCTTCTCATTAATGATGTTAAACACTGCATTTCGTGTTAGCGTCAAACGAATCACACCAAAAGTTTGGCGATCTAATAGATCCCAATCCGCTTTGGCCATATTCTCTAGTTTTACCCTAGTGAGTGGCAAGTATAATTTTTTTCTAGTACAAATAATCCTCTACTTGTATTTTCCAGAATCCAAAATCTTTTCCATTGAACTTGTCAATCTTAACATTCCCTTCTTCAGATGCCATTTTTCACAATTTTTTTTAAATGTGAATAGTACTTGTGAATAATAACCGCAAATACTACTATGTGTAAGAAAAAATGTCCTAACCGTAAGGTAGACAATAATCACTATTGGTGAATAGTACTATCACTATAAATGAATAGTACTTCACTATTGTGAATAGTGTTAGTATTAATGAGCAATAATGTTGCACTATTCATGTGAATAGTACATTGCGCCAATACCGTACTTTTCAACTAGAATCGCATTGTCTATGTTCTGATACCAGTTGTTGGGAAGCGTGTCAGACTAAATGAAGGATATAATAATTTCAAGAGAAAAATAATAAAAACTCGCAAAATAAGACAAAATTTACGTAGTTCGGCAATTTTTGCCTACTCCACGGACACACAGAAAATATTTTGTTACTCCGAAGAGAAAGAAAAAATTTGAGGGATGATTTACAATTGAGGACAAGGATGCCTATTTATAGGCAAATATCAGAATATGAACACTGCTTCTTTTCTTACATGAGCCAATATTAACTCATACATTTTCTTCTTTTTTCACAATGTGAATTTATTGCCGCTAACTTTTGGTGCAACATACATTTCTTTCTTTTCCTTTTGCATATTGTTCTTTCTTCATTAAATATTTCTTTGACTTTTTTTTCTTTCTTTCACTATTCATTTACAGGTGGGTTTGTTTCTTTCACAACATGTTACTCGAACGGATGATAATGCAGACTTTCGTGGGAGATATTTGATCTCCATGAAGCCAGACAATATTTCGAGTTGATAATGAGGAATAACTTCCCTTGATCACTTCCGCTTTGAGGAAGACAATATTTGATGTCTTGATTTTTTTGTGAATATACAAGCGTTTATGTTATTTTCAAGATAGTTAAAATACTTTACTTCGCTGATCTAGCACCAATTTACTTAGACCATGTTATAACAGTAACAACGATATCTCAATCCTGAGCTGAATAAAATATAATGTGGGTCTGTTATTTAACTATTTATAATGCACCTCGAAGTTCTTTTGTCAAAGATAATGAAATTCAACCCCAGATAGATAAGCGAAACACAACACTCAATTTGAGGTGGAGCACTATAAGCAGTATTTTGATGATAGAAGAAAATTCGAACACAAAACAGAGAGATGGGACTTATCAATTAATAATGGAATACAATTCTATTATGTATATAATGTAGAAAACATTTTGTATATATTCTGCAGGTGTATCCCGAAATTCTTAAGTACAATCAAATATATTGATCACTCAATCATTGAAGCAGACGTGCAAATATTTTCCCAAAATACAAGTATCAGATCAGATTGCATTATATCGTGCAATGCAGTTGCCATTATAAGCTACCCTGTCTTTGTCTTTGTCATTAAGATCAGTATCTGGCAACAAGCGAACAATAATATGTATCTCTACTAAATGCAAAATGCATTTTAGATCGTGCTACGCAATAGCCCTCAATTGCATATATCACAGCTTGGCAATACAGCAAATCCGTAGATGCACAACACTGCTTATTATTTTAATAGGAGTGTATATTTTAACATTTTATTAATCGTTTGAAAGCTACTTTTGCACTTTGCGACTTAGAAAGTTAGCGGATGAAAAGTGATAGACTATTGATTAAGTATATCTCAATGGGACGCAAAATCTTGGCATTGATCTTACAAATCCCAGACAGCTAGCTTTTTCTTGTATAAACTCCAACACAAGACATAAGTAAAGACTAGCAAAAGCCAATTATTTCATCTTGACGTTTAAAATGGGTGGTTGCGCCTCTTTAGATCAAAGCCATGACCAAAATGATTTCTTAGAAAAACAAGTTGCTGTAGTGATGGTGCCCTTTCCAGTACAAGGGCACCTCAATCAACTTCTCCATCTCTCTCGTCTTTTATCGTCTTATAATTTACCAATACATTATATTGGCTTTGAAGATCATATCAAGCAAGCAAAGCTTCGCGTCCATGGTTGGGACCTAAATGCAAGGTCCACCATCTATTTTCAAGAATTTCCAGTACCACCATCACTAAATATTTCTTCTCAAATATCTCGCACAGAGCTTATGACATGTTTATTTCACGCAACTTTACAGCTGCGTGAACCTGTTTTTACCTTTCTAAAAGAAGTGTCTGCTAAGTATAGGAGGGTGGTAATTATTTACGACTCCCTAATGACTTGTACTGTTCAAGATGTACGTTTAATACCTAATATGGAAGCTTACTGTTTCCACGGTAGCTCAGCTTTTAATACTTACTCGTTCATTTGGGATGCCATCACAAAGCTTTTTCCGGCTTACGTGAAGACGAATCATCCTACGATGGTAAGTGAAAGACTCTTGAAATCATTTATGAAAGCTTTTGCCAATCTAAAGGTCTCGAGTTTGATATTTTCATCACCTAACATTAGAAGGAAAATGAAGATTCTAAAAAACCTTCCATCCATTGAAAGTTCTTACCCGCCTGAAATCTTGGAAGTTCTTAAGAAGCAACTTGAATTTGGAAAGATCAAATGTGGAGATATTCATGATACAAGCAGAGTGATAGAGGGTCCTTATCTTGATTTACTTACAAAGTTCATGGGGAATGATAAGCAATGGGCTCTTGGCCCTTTTAATCCAATGGTGATTATGGAGAAAAAAGGTCCAATAATTGTACGTCGACATGAATGTCTAGAGTGGCTGGACAAACAAGCTCCAAACTCAGTGATACTCATATCGTTTGGAACATCGGTTTCTTTATCACACGACCAAATCAATGAGCTAGCCATTGGTTTAGAGCGAAGCCAACAAAAATTCATATGGTTATTAAGGACTGCTGATGATCGCAAAGCAAACGCTTCGACAGAAGAAAATAATGTACTGGTAGAAGCTCAATTGCCAGAAGGGCTTGAAAAAAGATTAGAAGGAAGAGGAATTATAGTGAAAGATTGGGCACCCCAATTGGAAATCTTGGCACACCAATCAACTGGTGGGTTCATGAGTCATTGCGGATGGAATTCATGTATGGAGAGCATTACTATGGGAGTGCCAATAGCAGCATGGCCTATGCAAGTTGACCAGCCAAGAAATGCTGTGCTTATAACAGAGGTGTTGAGAATAGGCTTGAATGTGAGGAAATGGGATAGTAAAGATAACTTAACTTCATCAATGACTATTGAAAATGTTGTGAAAAGATTAATGACTTCATTAGAAGGAGATGACATGAGGAAGAACGCCAAATTGTTGGGCAATGCAATCAAAGAGTCCATGGTGGATGGTGGTGCTACTAGGAAAGAGTTAGATACCTTTATTGCTCACATCAGAAGATAACTGTTCTGTTCAATTAATGATGATCGATGTTATGCTGGAAGTAGTATTAACTTTTCTATACCATCTGGAATTAGTTTTTTTTTAGTAGTAACATTTCTAACTTTGAAAAATATGCTAAAGCAGGAACTCTTAATTAATTAGCATTATTACTTTTGTTACAATTTGCATGATCTGTGGTTCAAGTTATATGAGAGACTTTAAAATTATTTCTATTTTTAGTTTGTCAAAGTTGTATGGGTAAAAAATTATCTCAAATATGATTAAGTCATGTTAGCATTAAGGAGGCATTCACATGCTTTCATGTGTCACCAATACGACTCCAACGAAGGCTTGTCTAAGGTCGAAGTGATTCTAGAAACAATGAAGGTTGCGGTCGAAGAGTTAGCAAGAATCAAGATCGAGAAGTCATCAAAGATCAAGGTCAAGGTCGAGAGGTCATTAAAGATCAAGGTCAAGGTCAAGGTCGAGCTTCCTTGATAGAGTTATAATGGATAGTTTCAAGATAGGATACTAACGATAATATTCTAGTGGATATTTTCTGTACATGTACTATTACGGTTCCTAGGAACATGTTCCCTATGAGTAAAAGAGACACAATGATAGGGGACATGAGATAATCATTTGTAAAAAACACTTTGACTTTATAGAGAGAATCTGGCTTTATTACAAGCATACAAAAATAACCTTTTTGCTAAGATCCTTGTCTATTCTTTCCACTGGATCCAAGAACAACCTGAGTGTTCAAAGGGCTCATCAATCATTCATCATTGTCAGAAAAGATATTCACAGATCTCACCCCTTTTCGGGTGACTCACACGTTTTTATTTATTTAAATACCATTTATTGCTATTTAATGCCATATTTCATCTTTTTGGATCATTGAATACTGATATTATTGCTTACATTCATTGCCATCCGGACAAATACACAAGTTATTTGTTATAAAATCGATAGCTTTGTCTTTAGGATATTATCATTAGCTAAGATTGACTCTTCTTTATTTAAATCTAATTGGTTGAACCAAAATCTATATTTTTGGTCAAATAGTTTGACACCGTCTGTAGGGACTTCTTAGCTAATATTTTAGTTTCCTTTAGATCTACAGCTAATGTGAGTTACTAACCTAATAAACCCCAAGATTTTTCTTTGTCTTTGCATAAACGGAAAACCTACATGGCAGGTAACCAAAGAGAGAGGATTAAAGTGACAGGTGATTTCCCTAGTAACCTCATAAACGCTGTCAACGAGAGTTGTGAAACATTAGGTGATGATGTAACACCCACTGCCTCCCTCAGGTGCAAGAGGTCTCATTCACCCTATTGTGGCATAAGAAAACCAAACGAAAAAGGGGCCTCCACATCCACGAGGGAAGAGATGCCACCGGCCATGAAAAAGCTCCTCGAATCATAGTTGATCGATACGCTAGTAAGCGTGCTCAACAACACGACTACAAAGACGGAAAGAGCCTACATAGTGCAACGAGCAGACAAATAGGGCGACCAACCAGACCCTCCAACACCAAGTATAACTCACAATGCTACTGACAATGCAGGTGACATCATCCTCACTGTTGTTCTAAAGAGGATGGAAGAAATGGAGAATGAAAACAAAGCACTCAAACATTAAATGAAAGAACACCAAGACTCCTTCTCATCTTGCATTTCTTTGGTTTTGTTCTCATCAGGAACCTCTGGTGTTGGATGTAGATTTTGAACTTTAGGATGGACTTCACCAGTTTTATTTTAAAGGGAAAGAGGAAGCCCCGGACGTCAACTTCTTTGATGATGACCAAGAGGAAGAAGATATTTCCCAATAGCGGTCCTCATTTTGTCAAAATTATAGACCAGGTATTTATTCCTCTCCTTCTGGTTCTACCACACCCTTTGGTCAAGTAAACCAAGCTCACAGAAAAAAGAAAATCTTTTACACCGATGTATCGTACTCTCTCGACACCGGGCGCCCCTAAACTATTGTCGAAGAAGGACGCTAGTAGGTTCGTATAGTAGTCGTACAACGAAGAAGCAACCCCGCATGCCATACCAAAGACCTTCAAAATGCCGCCATATCTCAGGATATAGGACGAAACGACTCACCCCGAAGGTCACGTGACTCACTATGTCACCACCGTGAAAGGCAACGACCTCACCATGGAACAAGTGCCCTCTATTTTGCTGAAGAAATTTGGCGAAACTCTTACGGGAGGGGTATTGACATGATATTCACAGCTACGAGCCCGCTCCACAAAAACCTTCGAGGAAATGACTGATAAGTTCGTAACGGCGCACTCCAAATCCAAGAAAGCTGAAACAAGAGTAAATGACATATTCTCCATCAAGCACTCCTTGGGAGAGAGACTGAGTGACTTCCTTGCCCAATTCAACAGGGTAAGGATAACCCTACCAAACTTGTCCGAGGGGATAGCGGTCGCGACTTTTCAAAATGAGTCGAGTAGAGATGGTTCGAGAGCAACTAGAAAACTGCTGAGCCGGCTGATAAAATATCCTCCAACTACTTGGGATAAAATCCATAACGCTTTCTGTGACGAAATCCGGGAAGATGAGGGCGAACTCAACAAACCAACTTAATGGATCATCTTGATACAAGCCGAGTCCAATAAAGAACGAAGAGAAACATCAAAAGGGATCACCCAGTCTCAGGACCCAATAGGGAACGACATCAGCCATACGACAGGGCCCCCGCTCCGCCTTCTTTTCGCTATGATGAAGGTCCATCCAGGCTGAGGATAAGGACTCACAGGAGCGATCGAGGCATGCCCCCTATTATTTGCTCACAATTTTTGTGTGTCACCTACAAAAATAGTCTATGCCCTGGAGAAACTCAAAACAAAGGTAAAGTGGCCGCCAAAGATGAGGTCCGATCCAAGCACCATGAAAATCAGACGCCCTCTGCGAGTTCGACCAGGACTGCGGACACAAAACAAAAGATTGCATCGCCCTCAGGCAAGAGGTCGTAAACATGTTCTGGTAGGGACACCTCAAAGAGCTGCTGAGCGATAAGGGGAGAAACAACTTTGCTAGAGGATGTGAACGCCAAGACCTGCCGAACTCACCTTCACCAGCTCGCCCTATCAACATGATCATCGGCGGTGACCATGACGCCTCCATCAATAGCGTTAAATTCACTACCACTCATAAGCTCAAACGATCTATCACTCGCGAACGGTATGACGAACTAGAAAAAAGTATCATATTCGACGAGTCGGATGACGACGGTTTGACTTTCCCTCATAATGATGCTCTCATCATTACTTTGCGCATTTTATATATTGATGTCAAATGTATCATCGTAGAAGATGGAAGCGGAGCATGCATTATCCATCCCCGAGTCCTCGCCTAGATGAGACTCAAGGACAAGATAGTGCCACGCTGCAATACACTAACCGGTTTTAATAAATGGAGTTGAATGGACATCGGGAGAAATTACACTCCCCGTCTTGGCCGGCGGTGTAACGCTAGAGACAACCTTCCACATCATGGACCAGGCCACCGCATACAATGCCATAGTAGGACGACTATGGATACATCCCATGAGAGCAGACCCCTCCAGATTATACCAAGTAAGCTAATTCCCAACACCTTGGGGATATTCAGCATACGGGGAGAACAACGCACATCCCGGGAATGCTACCGCATAGCCTTAGACAGCACGACAACCCAATAGAAAAAAGACAAGGAAAAAAAGGCATAGCATCAACATGGTCGAGGTCGACACAAGAAGAGATCACGAACGCCATCATGGATCCCGAAATGGTTGAAGCCACAGATTCGACTATAGAGGACCTCCACCCCTTTCAACTAGATCCCAACGACTACAGCAAACATGCCTACATTGGCTGCAAGCTCCTAGAACCAGGTAAATTTAGTCAATTCTTAATAACTAATGCATATCTATTTGCCTTTAGCCATGCAGATATGTCGGGCATCCATAAGGAGATTACCACACACAAATTAATCATTAATCCATTCTACCTCTCGGTAAGGTAGGTCAAACGAAAGTTCAATCCTTCCATCAACGATGTCGTCCACGAGGAGGTGGAGAAACTATTAGAAAATGGCTCAATTAGAAAGTCGAAATACCCCAAGTGGATCGCGAATGTAGTGATAGTCAAAAAGAAAAATGGGAAATGGTGGATGCGTGTAGACTTTACGGACTTGAACAAAGCATGCACGAAGGATTCGTTCTCGTTACCATATATAGACCAACTTATCGACGCAACGGCTGGGCACGAGCTGTTGAGTTTTTTGTACGTATAGTCGGGCTATAACCAGATACTTATGGAAGAAGAGGACCAGGAGAAAACCACGTTCATCACCTACTAAGGAACATATTGTTATAGGGTCATGCCATTTGGGCTGAAGAAAGCAGGGGCTACCTATCAAAGATTGGTCACGAAAATGTTCAAAGATTAGCTCGAAAAGACCATGGAGGTATATATCAACTACATGATGGTCAAATCCGTAAAGTTAGAGGACCATATCGACCATTTGAAGGAAGCTTTCGACATACTAAGACGGTACAGAATGAAACTAAACCCAGAGAAATGCACCTTTGGCGTAGCCTTGGGAAAGTCCTTGGGCTTCTTAGTATCACAACAAGGGATCGAGGTCAACCTAGACCAGATCAAAGCTATCGAAGGGATACCAGAGCTCCTGACTACCAAGAAGCAAGTCCAAAGGTTGACTGGTTGAATCGCCGCCTTATCGATATTCATCTCGCGGTAATATAACAGATGTCACAAATTTTTTGGCGTAATCAAAAAGGATAATTGACTAGAGTGGACGCCTAAGTGTATTCAAGATCTGCGAGAACTGAAGGCGTATCTATCATCACCACCTCTACTCTCAAAGCCCGAACCCAGGGAACATCTCCTCGTCTACCTAGCCATCTTCGAAGTGGCAGTAAGTGCAGTCCTGATCCGATAATGCAAAGGTACACAATCTTCCATTTATTATATTAGCAAAACACTCGTCGACGCCGAGTCAAGGTACCCACTGCTTAAGAAACTAGCCTTGGCACTTGTCGTAGCTTCACGAAAGCTTAGACCATATTTCAAGTGCCATACTATCTCAGTCGTCACCACCTTTCATATAAGGAGCCTTTTACATAAGCTCGAGTTATCGGGGAGGCTGGCCAAGTGGGCCATCGATCTAAGAGAGCACGATATCACACATTAGCCACGAACGGTGATAAAGTGGAAAGTGCTCGCCGACTTCATCACAGAATTCAGCACAATGATAATGCCTGAAGTCTAGAAGAAAGCTGCTCAAGCTCCTCCAAACACAAGACCTTTGGGTCCTGTACACCGACAGGGCATCCAACGCTTCCGGATCTGGATTGGGACTCGTACTCGAGGTCCCTACCGGTGAAGTAATTTTTCAGTCCTTAAGATGCCTAGATATAACTAATAATAAGGCTGAGTATAATGCTATAATTATAAGATTAAGGCTAGCACTCGAATACAAGACGAAGTGGTTAAAACTCCGTTGTGATTCCCAGCTCATAGCCAAACAAGTCACATGGACTTTCCAAATCAAAGAACAAAGGTTGTAAAAATATTAGACCGAAATTTGTAAGATGCTACCCAAGTTCGACGAATGCCAGCTCGACCAGATCCCACATGCGCAGAATGTTGAAGCGGATGGCCTCGCTAAATTGGCCGCAACCACCAAAAGCATTAGGACCGGGGATAAAAGTGTAGTCCACCTCCTCAACTCAGCACTAGACCAAATCTAGGTAAGAGCGGTAAGCTTAACTTGGGATTGGCGCAATTGTATTATCTCCTACTTGTAGGACGACGCACTCCCAAACAACAAAAAAGAAGCCAAAATGTTGAGAATAAAAGCAACTAGATACAATCTCCTCCATAGCGACCTGTACAAGAGGAAATGCGGTGGCCCTCTGGAGAAATGTTTGGGCCCAAACCAAACCCAACGCGTTCTCGAGGAAGTTCATGAAAGACATTACGGCTCTCTCTCCGAAAATCAAGCACTTGTTAGGTGTCTCATTCGGGCAGGATACCACTGGCTTACCATGAAAAAGGACATTTCAAAATTCGTGAAGAAATGCGGACAATGTCAAAAACATGCCCCAATAATTCACCAAGCAGGCAAACATCTCCACCCAGTCACCTTTCATTGGTCGTTCATCAAGTGGGGAATGACATCGTGGGCCCCCTCCTAGTAGGGCGAGGTAAAGTATGATCCCTTTTGGTTTTAACTGACTATATCTCTAAATGGGTGGAAGTAGGAGCATTCACCCAAAAACGCGAACAAGTGGTAATCACCTTTATCTGGAGAAACATCATCTGGCGATTCAGCCTACCTAAGGAGATCAGCTGCGATAACGGACCCCGGTTTCATGGGGAAAGAAAATCATCAAATTCTTCGAGAAATGGCATATTGAGAGGACACTTTCAACCCCGTATCACCCGGCTAGTAATGGGTAAGCAGAATCCTCCAACAAGTCCATATTAAATATTATGTAGAAAAATCTCGAAGACCCCAAAAGACTGTGACTGGAGATACTCCCAGAAGTATTGTGGGCATATAGAACTACCCAGAAGACTAGAACAGGAGAGTCACCATACTCTCTGATCTGTGGGAGCAAAGAAGTCATACCAGTGAAAGTCGAAGAACCCATCCTAAGG
Organism: Nicotiana tomentosiformis; assembly: GCF_000390325.3. Classification (NCBI taxonomy): domain Eukaryota; kingdom Viridiplantae; phylum Streptophyta; class Magnoliopsida; order Solanales; family Solanaceae; genus Nicotiana; species Nicotiana tomentosiformis. The sequence goes on along the minus strand of NC_090817.1, from coordinate 92,516,123 downwards.
TACTCCTACGAAAGCGGTACTAGTAATGATGAGAGTAGAAGGCAGGAACTCGATAAGATCGATGAACAAAGAGATATGGCATACCTAATGATGGTCACCCAAAAGCAGCAAGCAGAACATTATTACAACAAGAAAGAAAAAGTCCAGCCACTCAAAGTCGGGGACTACGTACTCAAAGCTAAAACGCAAGAGAGCAATGACCCATGGGAAGGCAAACTGGAGACGAACTTATACAAAATTACAGCCAAAGAAAACAAGGGTTCATTCCAATTAGAGACAATGGAAGGAAAATAATTATCGAACAATTGGAACATTATCCACCTCAAGTACTTCAACTTTTAAAAAGAAGAGGTGTCCTCAAGTCGTACTTGTTTTCCCTTACTTGAGTTTTGTCCCATTAGGGTTTTCTCAAGGAGGTTTTTAACGATGCGAAAAAAGGAACACTTTGAGCCGAAGTATGCGAGGGAGGAATTGTTTTTTTATCTTTCATTGCTCGACTCCTCAATACTCTCCAAGTCTAATAATGAAGGGACTAGATAGATAGACTAGGACTAAAACGCCAGCCAATGCTCAAAATCTATAAGTTTCTCCAATCTTAGAATCAGAGAAACAACATAAAAGTAATAAGAAACTTACGTCTATTAGAACACCTTTTGTTTAAAGGTTAAGTTCAACCCAGCTCGAACAATAACTATCAACCCTCGGCCGCACCCAAACAAAGGTTAAGTTCGACCTAGCTCGAACAATACCTATCGGCCTTCGGCCGCACCTAAACAAAGGTAAGTTCGACCCAGCTTGAACAACACATATCAGCCTTCAGCCGTACCTAAACAAATATTAAGTTCGACCTAGCTCGAATAACATATATCAGCCTTCGGCCACACCGAAACAAAGGTTAAGTTCGACCCAGCTCGAACAATACCTATCGGTCCTCGAGTGCACCTAAACAAAGGTTAAGTTTGACCCAGCTTGAACAATACCTATCAGCCCTCGGTCTCACATTAATAAAAGGTTAACTTTAAACCAACTCGAACAAGACATATCGTCCCTCAGCCCGTGATATAATAAAAGGTTAAGTTCGAACCAACTCGAATAACCCCTATCAGCCCTCGGCCCATGATTTAAGGAAAGGTTAAGTTCGACCCAGCTCGAATATCACCTATTGGGCCTCGACCTCACATTAATAAAAGGTTAAGTTCAACCTAGCACGAATAATACCTATCGGCCCTCAGCCGCACCTTAACCAAGGTTAGAATTCGACCAAGCTTAAACAACACATACTGGCCCTCGGTTAAGATTTAAAGAAGTTAAAATTCGACCAAGTTTGAATGACACCTATCGGCCCTCGTCCACGTTTCAATCGAAGATTAAACTTAACCAAACAAAAAAGCTAAGTCCGACCAAGTTCAAACCTAACCAATCGGTCTGTAGACATGCTCGTCTTATACGGGTAGAGGGGTAATTCAGTCCATATCTATTCAACCCAAAGACTTTGATATTTATAAGAACAACAATAAAAGTATGAAGGATCAAAACATGCAAAGTACATGAAAAAAACCACGGCAAATAATAAAGGTACAAATTAAGGCAAAAACAAATTTTGATATTTATAGACAATGGTTTCTTACAAAGGCTCTTGAAGACACCAGCAAAAATACACAAAATTATAACAAAACTACTGTTGTCCATCGCCATCACGGCCCGCAACATCCTCAACGATTCGATCTTCGACGTCCTCTCCCTCCTTTCCCAGAAGGTAAATAGAATAATACCAGGCCTTATCCTCAAGCCGAACTATAACATCCTCATCGTCCTTATCTTCTTCGCCAAGACGAGGCGTAGTCGGGCCATAGCCACAAGCAACCTGAGCCTCACAAGCCTTGACCCAAGCATCCTCAAAGTCTGCGGCAGGTACGGAGCCCTCCACATGCAACTATCGAAGCACATCCAATCAGGCCTCGGTTTGAATGCACTCTTCATACAACTCACAAGGAACATTGGGAAAGCTAGAAGCCATAGATTAAGAAGGCTGTACAAGTAGTTTGACCTTATTGGCCTCCAGAGTGGTAACTTGATCATAAAGATCAGAGGTCTCTTTCTCCAACTCCCCCAATCCTTTCATCGAGCCGTTATTCTTTAGACCTTACCGTCGATAAATCATTTTCTCGCTCAGAATGAAGGGTTTGGTTTGCCACTTCAAGGAAATCCACCCTCCTCTAAGGCCCCGACCGAGTAGACACCGCCTTATCAAGCTCCTCCTGTTTCTCGGCGACCTCACCACTAAGAGCCTCCCCCTTAAACTGGCATTCTTCGAGTTGCCTTGCAGCTGGACCGCTTGGGCTTGGAGATCGCTACATTGGACCTCTATGCCCCTGCTAAGCTCAAGCTCCTACTCTTTGCTCCTTAACATCCCTTTGAGGATGTTTTATTTTTCCACAACCCGCATCATCTCCTCGTCCCTCTTCTATAAGTCCTCCCTGAGGACCCGCACGTCGCCGCCTTCGTGAAGCCGACACCAGAGCATTTAGTACTTCCCAAGGCAAGTTTTATACTTTTCCTTCATCTTCAAGTAAATGTCTTTACAGTTTTTCTCCCGGCGAGCACTCTCAATCTCTATAATAACCGCCTGCAAACCAAGAAAAAGGAATTAGTACTTACGAAAGAAATCAAAGCATGAGGAAAAGAACAGACGATAGTCGTACTTACCCGTGGAGCAAGACTATCAATGTTATTCGATAAAGTTCTGTCATTTATCCTCTCGAGGGTCGTACCCTCAACCTCAAAACAAATGGGATCGAGGGAAGGGACTACTTCCTTGGTGTTTACAAGAAGATTATGATCCATTGGGATCGTAATAGTCCTGGAGCCCCTTCCAAACTCACCTCAAGTTGAGTGAGTCCCTTGTCCATCATCCTCAAATCGTACATATCCATATTGGAGTCGGATCTGACGTCCTCTTCAGCAACGGCCTTCTCTCTGACATAAGCCGCGGAGGGGACCTCCATTATGAACCTAAAAGACGAGGCCTCCTCTTACGTCGAAAGGGTGAGGTCGTCATCATGCATCCCTCCCTCGACCATCTCCCCCGCGGGACGCATCGAAGCACTTGTGTTGATATCCTACAAGTGCGGAACCTTGGAGCCCACTGTGGTTCTCTCTCCAACATGCATTATGGCCGTCTTTCGAAGAACAAAGTCATATTCTTCTAAGTTGACGGCTACTGGCCTTTCTTCTCCTGCATCCCTGGCTCTCCTCTTACGAGGCACTAGACTACTGTCATCAGGAGAGAGATCATCGTCCTCATCAATCAGTGAAAGGAGTTGAGGAGCAGAAGCATGGGACGGAACAGGGGCAGGTTCTTAGACTGCGATGGCCGAGGAAGGGGTCGGCATAGAAGCGACAGTAGTCGCAATAGGGGTAGAAGCCGAAGGGGTATCAGCCTTCATCCGAAAGGATGGCACCCTTTCCCGGCTCATTCTAGAAGACATCCTGCCTGGTAAAGAAACAAATGTCTAAGTCAGTAAAACTAGTCGACATACAATGAAAAATGGAACGATCACGGGCTAACATGGAAAGTTACTTGTCAAAGGAAGAACCAGTTTGAACTTCTTGATGAAGCTCGGCCTTTCACGGATCCCTACGATGTGGGGGAGGATTTGCTTGAACCAATAAAAAATGTGCGTGACTAGAAAGGGAGGCTAAATGTTGGCTACAAGGAAAGAAAAAGTCCTTGAACCAACTCCAAGTAAGTAAAAGAACGCAAACAAAAAACAAGCACTTACATTTGTAATTCAAAGTCTCTGGAAATCCATCAATGTTAGTCACTACGTCCTTGGTCCTCACGTAGAAAATATTAAGCCAGAACTAGCGACTGGCCTTATCGTATGTCTTCACCACCAAATATTTTCCTCCACGATGGCGAAGTTTCAACATCGTCCCCTACAGAAGCTAGGGGTGAAGAGATGAACCAAATGTTGCAATGTCAGCTCGACCCTGGGCAACTCAGCAAATTTGGTCTGCATCCTAATAATTTTATAGACGTACGATGCAAGCTGAGCGGGGTAGAGGTAGTAGTGATGACATAATTCCTCCACCAATGGAAGAAGGGGGAATGAAAACCCGATGAGGAAAGGATAAGTGTATAGCACGCAGTATCCGGGGCAATGAATTTGTACTACATCCTCGCCAGCAGGGATCAGTTCGACATGGTTGGAAGGCCGAATTTGGCCTTGAGTTCAGGTGATATGGTAAGGTCAGACCTAGCGTCAGGATTGCGGGGGATTGTTTCCTCCACTGAAGGGAATGCTACATCATCAACAATGGCAGAAGCACACTCCCCATGAGAAAGAAACACAACAACTAAAAGAGGAATACAACTCCCTTCACCAGCGTCTGATGGTAAGTTAGACATGGTGCAAAGTAGTAAAGGATAATAACAAGTAGGAAATAATGGAGATGGAGTAAGACAGCAGAGTGAGGAAAGGAAGTTTAGCGAATAAAATGGCAAGAAGGGTGATTCTCTGGAAAGTTAGGAGGAATAAACTTCAAAATCGAGTCCAAAACCCACAATTTATAGATATCATGTCACTAAACCCAAAAACGACTCGTCATAATTGGCACAAGAATCGAAACGGCATATCCAATCAAGGGTCACACGGGAATCAAGGCAACAATTCGGAAATATGCGTCATAATGATGCTAGATGTCATGACATCACTCTATTCCTTGGACAAGATAACTCCAACAAATCGCCCGGGAAACTCGAGATATTTGAAACATACGGCCCACAGAAGGCCACGTGGTCTGCTCGATGCGACGATTACAACTTGTGCAGCTTACTCGATAAGTTCGACCGAAAATAATATTGTCCGCTCATTAAGCTCACCTGCAAGGACGACCTCAATAAGCGGAGGGACCAATTGTATGGGTCAAAAATTATCTCAAATATTATTAAGTCATGTTAGCATTAAGGAGGCATTCACAGGCTACTATGTGTCGCCAATACGACTCCAATGAAGGCCCTTCTAAGGTCGAAGTGGTTCTAGAAACAATTGAGGTTGCACTCGAAGAGTTAGCAAAAATCAAGGTCGAGGAGTCGTCAAAGATCAATGTCGAGGTCGAGCATCCATAATAGAGTTATAACAGCTAGTTTCAAGGTAGGACAGTAAAGAGAATATTCTAGTGTATATTTTCTGCACCTGTACTATTAGAGTTTCTAGGAACATGTTCCCTATAAGTAGAAAGAGATACAATGATCGGGGACCTGCGATATTCATTTGTAAAAAAACACTTTGACTTTATAGAGAGAATCTGGCCTTATTACAATCATAGAAAAATAATCTTTTTGCTAAAATTCTTGTCTATTCTTTCCACTAGATCCAAGAATAACCTGAGTATTTAAAAGGCTCATCAATCATTTATTATTGTCAGAAAGGATATCCACATATCTCACCCCTTTTCGGGTGACTCACATATTCTTATTTACTTAAATGCCATTTATTGTTTTATTACTATTTAATGCCATATTCCATCTTTTTGGATCATTGAATACTGATATTATTGCTTACATTCATTGCCATCTAGACAAATACAGAAGTTATTTGTCATAAAACCGATAGATTTGTTTTTAGGATATTATCATTAGCTAAGATTGACTCTTCTTTATTTAAATCTAATTATTTAGAACCAAGATCTATATTTTTGGTCAAACAAAAGCGTCTTCTACAATTTAAACAATAATAATATCCCTATTTTGATAATCATTAAATGATAATCACTATCTCAACACAGTTCAAGCACATTAAGGTGCGTTCATTTCTCATGCACTACTAAAAACTACCCAAAATAACCAATCGAAAGTAGTCAATTTTGACCTGAAATCAACTGGAATAGGTGTATACAGTCAGAATCGGGCTTGCCTAATTTCATACGACTAACTAAAATCGGGATGAAAGATCAAGGCCCTACCCCATTTATATCGGAACATGGTATGGAGATGGATTGGTAAGCTCGTGGATCAATGGCCGATCGGGATCGAGGTCAATTCGAACCCGAAGCGAGAAAGAGATTGAGCAAGATCAAAGGAGGCCTGCTACGTCTAATAACTGAAAGCCAAGATATCAGTGATCGGGCGAGGATCGTGGCAGGAATCTCGACACATATCGAGTTAGGATCGGATATTTAGCCTATCATGTGATTTACTTATGCAATTAGAATTATACCCTAAATATGATTCCTCTACTATATAAAGAGGGTCTTAATCATTTTGTAACCATCATACATTCATTCTAACAAGGTAATATATCATATTTTCTCTTACAAGCTCTGTTGTTAAAGTCTATACTCTTTAATAGCATATTTAGCTGCTTCGAGGGCGGTCTAGCTCGAGGTTCGTGGTTGTTCATCACATTGGTTAGCTTTATTTACAATTAATCCCTAGTATTAATTCTGACATTTATCAGTTTGTGCCAAGTGAAATCATATGTCCTTAAAACCACTTATAAGTTTAATTGTTATTCGATTTTAAAGGGAAATAGTTTGGCGCCCACCGTGGGGCTAACGATAATAGTGATTGTTTGGTACAATGTTTCGTAACACACATAATTTTACGCTTGTTCTTTGAAATGTCTTTGATTCCAGGATCAACATGTCAAACTCTCAAGTAGCACCCACACACAGACGATGACATTGGTCTCTATGGCGAGAATGAAAATATAGACGCCCCAGGAAACTGAGTACCTCCAGTAAACCCCGATGGAGCTCTGGCCGTGGATCCAATCGACGTCAGCTCCCATATTGCTATTAATGGGAATTTGGGCGTTGATCCTAAAAATAGCGTCCGCAAAGATGCTCGAATAGCTGATCAGAATGCACAGGGCGGTAGAGAAGGCAGGATTAGCCTTCAAATGATATTCGAAATGTTGCAGACTCAATAAACTGCAATAGCACAACTTCAGAATCAAAATTGTGCACCAAGTGGGATCGAGATCGATCCATCGCAAGAAATTATTCATAGAGCTGAATCGGTATCAAAGAAATTGAATGGAGGAGAATCGGAGACCAATCCTGCTATCATAAAGATGCTCGAGGATATGATAAAGTAAATCGAAATAGGAGAAAAAGGATTGAGGAAAATGATAAGAAAGTTGAAACTTAAAATTCCAGGGTCGACCAAATCCCGGGGGTACCACCGGTGTTGAAAGGACTTGATTCCAAAAAGTTTGTCCAAAAACCTTTTCCCCCCAAGTGTGACTCTGAAGAAAATACCCAAGATGTTCCATATGCCCGAGATCCCGAAATATAATGGGACAACAGATCCAAACGAACACGTTACCTCATACACGTGCGCCATTAAGGGAAATGACTGGAAGGTGATGAGATTGAGTCAGTATTGCTGAAGAAGTTCGGGGAAACTCTATCGAAGGGAGCTATTATATGGTACCATAACTTACCACCTAATTCTATTGATTCGTTCGCTATGCTTGTAGATTCTTTTGTAAAGGCACACGCCGGAGCTATCAAGGTAGCCATAAGAAAATTGGACCTTTTCAAGGTAAGACAAAAAGACAACGAGATGCTCAGGGAATTTGTGTCTTGGTTCCAAATGGAATAGATAGATTTGCCACCGGTCACCGACGATTGGGGTGTTCAAGCCTTTACACGAGGCCTCAATGCTTGAAGTTCCGTAGCTTCACAATAACTGAAACAGAATTTTATCGAGTATCCAACTGTCACTTTGGCAGATGTGCATAATCGGTATCAGTCGAAGATCAAGGTCGAGGATGATCAATTGGGGGCTCGAAGATCAAGGTCGGTATCCTAACATGCCCGTGGAAAGATTTAAAAGAGATTTCAACCGGGAATCGCGGTCGAACAGAGATCGATATCAGCCATACGTTGGAGATTGGAGAGATAATGGCCCTGTACGAAACCCCATTCGGCATGAAAGAAGGAATGATCGAGAAAAGAGCTCCCGAGGGCTCATGAGCAAGAATGGTTTTGATAGTAATGCGGGATCTAAAGAAACACCTCGATTGTTAGAATATAACTTCAACGTAGATGCTTCCGCCATAGTGTCGGCCATTGGACGTATCAAAGATACTAGATGGCCACGACCTCTAAAGACCAATCCGACCCAGATAAATCCCAACCAAATATGCAAGTATCATGGTACCCATGGCCATAAAACAGAAGATTGCAGACAACTAAGGGAGGAAGTAGACCGATTGCTCCACGAGGGGAACCTTCGGGAATTCTTAAGTGATCGAGCCAAGAATCACTTTAAAAACAGAGATTCAAATCAGTAGAATGAGCAGGAAGAGCCACAACACTTGATTCACATGATCGTAGGAGGGGTCGATATTCCACAAAGACTAGTATTTAAATGCACCAAAGTGACGATCATAAGAGAAAAGAGAGCATGAGATTACCTACCAGAAGAGACTTTGTCTTTCAACGGTGATGATGCGGAAGGGATCAAACGACCTCATAACGACTCATTGGTAATATCTATCCTTATGAATAAAGTTCAAGTAAAACGTGTTTTGATTGATCCAGGTAGCTCAACCAATATTATTCAATAGAGGGTGGTAGAACAGCTCGGCCTACAAGATCAAATTGTGCCCGCAACTCGAGTACTTAACGGCTTCAATATGGCGAGTGAAACCACCAAAGGTGAGATTATCTTGCCAGTGAACGTGGTCAGGACCATCCATGAGGGTAGGTTCCATGTAATCGAGGGTTACATGAGGTACAACGCCCTGCTCGGAAGGCCTTGGATCCATAACATGAGGGTAGTTCCTTCGACCCTTCACCAAGTTATGAAGTTCCCGACGTTGGAGGGAGTCAAAACAGTGCATGGGGAGCAACCTTCCACCAAGGAGATGTTTGCAATCGATGAGGTGACACCGATATCAGCACGTTCATCAGCAAAAAGATCGAATTCAAAGGGAGAGTTGGAAGTCAAATAGCAACCACAGTCGCTAGCCTCGGCCCAACCGGAGGAACGAGAAATTTATGAGAATAATGACTATATGATCCCCCGATCCTTCATAATCTCCGATGATTCTGATGCCACAAAATCAACGGTTGAAGAGCTGGAGCAAATCATACTAATCGAGCATCTGCCCGATTGAAAGGTATACATGGGCACGGGATTAACTCCCGAGCTCAGGAAAACACTTATTCAATTCCTTAAAGCTAATATGGAGTTTTTTGCCTGGTCCCACCTTGATATGACAGGGATCCCGCTGGAAATTACCACTCACAAGTTGATTCTGGATCCAAAATTCCGCCAGGTGAAGCAAAAAAGAAGGCCCCAATCCAAGATCAAACATGCCTTCATCAACGAAGAGGAAACCAAACTTCTCAAAAAATGATCCATTCGGGAAGTAAAGTATCCCGAATGGCTAGAAAACGTAGTGGTAGTCTCGAATAAGGTAAATAAACTCTGAATGTGCATAGACGATAAGGACTTGAACAAGGCCTGCTCTAAGAATTCTTTTTCTTTGCTGAATATCTATCACATGATCGATGCCATGGCCGGTCACGAGATTCTCAGTTTTCTCGATGCCTACTCCGGATACAATCAAATACATATGAACACGGAGGATCAGGAAAAGACTTCGTTCATCACTAAATACAGCACCTATTGTTATAACGTAATGCCGTTTGGACTAAAAACTGCTGGTGCAACTTATCAACGCCTAATAAATCTAATGTTCGAAGAAAAAATTGGGAAATCTATGGAAGTTTATATTGATGACATGCTAGTTAAGTCCCTACAAGAAGAGGACCATTTAAAGCATTTGCAGGAAACCTTTGATATACTGAGGAAGTACAATATGAAGCTCAACCCAGAAAAGTGCGCATAAGGGGTTGGCTCGGGCAAGTTTCTCGGCTTCATGGTGTCCAATCGGGTAATCGAGATTAACCCCGATAAAATCCAAGCTATCAAGAATATCAAGGTCATAGATAATGTAAAGGCCGTGCAAAGGCTAACCTGGCACATAGCCGCCCTGGGGCGATTCATTTCGAGGTCCTCAGACTGGAGTCACCGATTCTTCTCGTTGCTTAGGAAGAAGAATAATTTTGCATGAACCCCAGAATATCAGTAAGCCTTGGAATAGGTAAAATGATACCTGTCGAGCCCGCCGCTACTTCACACCCTGATAGTGGATGAGCAACTCTACTTATACTTAGCAGTCTCGAAAATAGTGTTAAGTGGGGTCCTAGTTCGAGAAGAGCAAGGTACGCAATTCTCTGTTTACTATGTTAGTCGAACCTTAGGTGAGGCTGAGACTCGGTACCCACACTTAGAAAAATTAGCGCTTGCTTTAATAAGCGGGTCTAGGAAATTAAAACCATATTTTCAATGCCACCCAATTTGTGTTGTAACTAACTATCCCCTTCGCAATATTTTGCACAAACCCGAACTTTCGGGTCGACTAGACAAATGGGTCATCGAGATCAGCGGGTATGATATCAAGTATCAACCCCGAACGGCCATAAAATCTCAAATCTTGGTAGACTTCGTGGCCGACTTCATGCTAGCCCTCATGCTCGAGGTCGAAAGGGGACTGTTATAATAATCGGGTACGTCATCGGGGGTATGGACCCTCTTCACAGACGGCGCTTCGAATGTAAAAGGATCTGGGCTGGGCATCGTTTTGAAGCCACCCACGAGTGACATAATTAGACAATCTATCAAAACTTTGAAGTTAACAAACAATGAGGCCGAATATGAGGCCATGATTGTAGGTCTCGAGCTAGTTAAAAGTTTGGGAGCAGAGGTCATCGAGGCCAAATGTGATTCTCTACTTGTGGTAAACCAAGTCAACAGAACTTTCGAAGTCCGAGAAGATCGAATGCAGAGATACTTGGATAAGCTAGAGGTAACTTTGCACCGGTTAAAAGAGTGGACCTTACAACACATACCTCAGAAACAGAACAGTGAGACTGATGCCCTTGCAAACTTGGGATCATTGGTCGAGGATGACGAACTTAACTCAGGGACTGTAGTACAACTCTTTAAAACAGTAATCGAAGAAGGCCACGCCGAAATAAACTCTACATGCCTGACCTGGGATTGGAGAACCAAGTACATTGAATACCTAAAGAACGGGAAACTCCCATCAAATCCGAAGGAGTCAAGGACTCTACACACGAAGGCAGCACGATTCACCTTGGCCGAGGATGGAGCGATATTCAGGAGGATGTTTGATGGGCCATTGGCGATATGTTTGGGACAGGGAGACACCGACTATGTCCTGCAGGAGATTCACGAAGGCACTGGTTCACAAAGTTATTAGAGCAGGGTATTATTGAGCTTATATGGCAAAGGATACCAAAGAGTTCATCCAAAAATTCGACAAATGCCAAAGGTATGCGCCGATGATTCACTAGCCCGGGGACCAGCTCCACTCGGTCTTATCCATATGGACGTTCATGATATGGGGAATGGACATCGTCGGCCCTCTACCATCGGCTCCATGTAAAGCTCAGTTTATTTTATCTAATCATTATAATTTTTCTAAGTGGGTTGAAGCACAGGCTTTCGAGAAAATCAGAGAAAAAAAAGTCATAGACTTCATTTGGGACCACATTATATGTCGATTCGGGATGTCTGCCGAGATTGTGTGCGACAATGGGAAATAATTCATCGGCAACAAAGTGACTAAATTTCTCGAGGATCACAAGATTAAATGGATTCTACCAACGCCATACCATTCCAGCGGGAACGGACAAGCCGAATCGACCAACAAAACCATCATTCAAAATCATAAAAAGAGAGATTGACCAATGCTAAGGGAAAATGGAGAGAGATATTTCCCAAAGTTCTTTGGGCATACCGCACGACGTCGAAATCCAACACAAGGGCAACACAGTTCTCTTTGGCATCCTGCCGAAGCTCTTATCATGGTCGAGGTCGGGAAACCTAGCCTCAGGTTTTGATATGCAACAGAGGAATCGAATAACGAGGCCATGAATACGAGCTTAGAATTATTGGATGAAAGACGTGAGGCATCCTTCATTCGATTGGCCGCACAAAAATAACGGATCGAAAGGTACTACAACAGAAGAACCAATCTTCGACGCTTTAAAATTGTGGACTTGGAGATAAGGAAAGTCACCCTCAACACTCGAAACCCGAATGAAGGAAAACTGGGTCAAAATTGGGAAGGGCCATATCAGGTCCTCAATATCACCGGAAAGGGATCCTACAAGCTCGGCACGATGAACGACGAACAGTTAACAAATAATTTGAACGTATCACTCCTAAAGCGATACTACTTCTAAGGTACGACCTTCTCAATTATCATTTATATTTTAAGTTAACCAATTGCAGGTGCTCGATTGAGGACGACAATGGATTCTTCAACACAGAGTCTTTAGGTCTGAAAGCACGCGTTGCACTCTTTTTTCCTTAGACCGGTTTTTGTCCCAAATTATTTTTTTCTGGCGAGGTTTTTAACTAGGAAACCATTGTTCGTGCTAACATAGAACAATTCAACAATATCTGAGGCTTCTCTATAATCAACCTCGAATATTGGGGGGAATCACCCCCGAATGTCAACTTTGTTGCAAGGAAATCACTTCGTGACAGCAGGGTCTCGATAGGTAAATTTTGTAAGGACCAAACGATCGAGTGAACCGTGCCCATATAGGTTGCTCAAGCCCTGACATACAACATATACGTGTGTATCTATTAAGAGAAGTAATTGTTCCTTGCCAAATATCTCATGCCTTAAAAATAATTTACTTTACAATTTCATACTTTTGATCTATTTTGTAAACAAGCTTAAGGGCCGATCACAACTGAAGTTTGATCAACTAACCCCACACTCGGGGAATGCCGTCCAAAAAATAGACGAGATAAATAGAAGAGATAGAATTATTAAAACCTCGAGATTATAAGACCTTAAAAAGGCAAACGTCGATTTTTATAGGCCACGACCACCCCACTCGAGGACTGATAATTAGGGCAAGCTTGAAGTTTTCCGTGAAAATAAGCCCAAGGGGAAAATCTTGAATTAAAAGGCTACGACCAAATTAGCACGGCTCGTAGATGTCCGAATTCCGTAACAAAACAGGCCTTCAAACATTTTCAAAACAGGTTCTAAAAGGCTACCCTCGGTAGAATCCTAATACTTAAGATATTTTTGAGAAAGAATGTCGATAAATATCGAACTCTGATAATGCCTTAACCCAGAAAGGCAATTAAAGCAACAATTTGTTCGAACTCTCGAACACGACTTCATTATTTCATGCTAAGGCATTACAACCATTACGAACATGAATTCTTGAAAGCCAAAAAGGGGTAGAAAGCCTTATATATGTTAAAACGATCATTCTACAAAGGCCAGATTGGTAAAATACGAAAGCCTAAGTGCTATTCTCACTTCTCGTTCAAAATATCACTCTTACTCGACTACTAACTCGAGTTTGAATAAATTCCCACTCGGGAACTGTTCTTCGAGCCTAAGGGCCACTTGATTTCGAATTCGAGATAACATTCTCACTCGAACATCAAACTCAAAGATTACTTTATTCCGAGTCCAGATAAATGATCTCACTTGGCTCCGATTTATCGGAAACTGCCTCATGTTAAGTTCGAATGTCCGATCTGAGACCGTTGAATACAACCATATAACTTTGCACTAAAGTACTTTGACATTTGCATAAAATAACTAAAAGACAACGGATTCGGGAACCATGGAAAGAAAAAAGTTTTCATATATCAAAGTTTTTCTTACAAGGCTCTCATGGCCCGATCAAAAAATAATTCTTTACAAAGGCCGATAGGCCTCGAAGAAAAAACAAAAATTACTAAGCCTAAGCAGCATGGTCATTATCAGAGGAAGTTTCTTCACCCTCAGAGTCTTCTCCACCAGATCCGCTCGTATTCTCGGAAGCCTCGTCAGGAAATGCTAACTTTCGAACCTTTGCTTCCTCAGTCTTGGCGATCTTGAGTTTGGCAGATATGTCGAAAATTTGCTCAATGACCCCTTCGAGAGCCTCCATTCGGGCCTGCCACTTCGAATGATCAACCATGACCCTGGCATGCTCGAGAGTGGCTTCGACATCGACTCTGTATTGGACCGAAGTAGTCTAGGCCTTAGAATTGGCCACGACCACTTCAGATCTGGCAACCTCGAGCACTTTGACCAAATTTGGTAAATTAGACTCGAGCTCCTCGACCTTCTGCACCTTAACCGAGGCATTCTCTTTTGCATATAGAAGCTATGATTTAGCCGAATCCGGCTCTGCTTGAGATATTTCCTTCTGTGTGGCCAGAATGTCGATACATCCCTTGAACTCTTCAGCCTCGGCTCGCACTTCATTTATTTTCTTTTGGAAGTCCTTGATCTGTTCAAACATTTGTCGAACCTGCAGAATTGGATCGTTAGTCGTTATCTCCAACTCAGCCTTGCTATCACGAGGAACTCAGAATACCTGCTTAGCCATCTCGGCATACTCTTCTCGAGCCTCCACCAGGTCTACCTGAAGCTTCTCACTAAGAAGCTTGTAAGTATCACATTTCTCCCTGAGGCCCCGGACCTCGGCCTTGCGTTCCTCTTGGATTCAGAGAAAGGCCTCGTGGTGCAACACTGAAGCCTACGAGAAAGGAAGTAAATGTTAGAGATATCTGTAATTCAAAGTCATAAAAAGATAACGTCCCTTATACTTACCCGATTCAGAGCATGCTGGGCCTCGTTGAACAAACATGCAACATCCACTACATCCATTTTTGCCTGGTCCTCTTCAGTGATCAAGCATCGAAGATAACTTTCCACCCCTATGGGGGCAGGGAAAACTTGAGTATCTTTCGAGATCGAGATGATAAGAGGCCTCTTACGATCAGGTTCAACATTGGGGGACGAGAATCGGTTAGTCAGTATATAGATCGAGGACGCCTCATTCGAGTTCTTCCTCGGTACGTCCAAATCATCCAAACTAATAACATCTTCCACGTCAGCAAAATAGCCATAGAAAAAGTCTTCCTCTCCGTGGGCCCCCTCTCCGTGACAAGCTTTCCTAACCCAAGCGTCATGTATCATCGAATCCGGAACTAGAGGGAATGAGCAGGAGTCCCCGATCACTATTGTCCCAAGTGTGTCTTTAGAGGCATCGTCTTCTTTTCGGGGAGCCTCGAGCTCGGTTTTTGCACCGGCCTCGATCGCCTCCTCGGTAGCCTCCCCGCCTCAAAGTAAGGCATCTTCGACTCTTTCTGGCTCGGGCTCATCGGATCGGGGAAACGCTACTCCGGCTCCCGCATGTCCAATAGTTCTTTAAAGCTTCATGCCAGCACGCACACGAGTCATCAATTCATAGTTTTCTTCTTCTCCGTCTTCGTCTTCAGTCATATACATTATTCGTTGGGCGGACTCCAGAGATACGCGGATGACATTTTCCTTAGGCTTACAGGGCCTCTTAACCGGCTTTTTCTTTTTCGATCCTGGAGGACTCAGAGCCTCCTTTCTCTTCTTCTCTTTTCTCTACTCTGGGGCGGATGGGGGGAGAAATTCCTCTCCTTACGCAGAAGGGAGCCTCACGAGCACATCCTTCCCGAGACCTGCAAAATGACAAATATAAGTAAACACAATAACAAAACCCGAATAGAAACATTTCTAAGGAAAAAAGATTACCATGGTTACGGGCCTCCCATTGGACCTTTGATAACTCTGTCCAGGCACGCTCGGAGTAAAATTTTTGTGATACTAACCCCTCGACCCACCGCCTTAGGTCGGGGATCACATTCGGCACAACTGCCACAACTACAACACAAAAACTTAGATAAGGGGAAGGCAAGAAGCAAAACGACGAAATGAATATTCAAAGGCAAAACGGTACTTACATTTCATGTTCCACTTTTCGAGGAACGACATGTCTTCTGCATGGATTAGATCTGAAGTCTTTATTCGGACAAATCCACCCATCCAACCTCGGTCTCGGGTCTCATCTATGCTCTAGAACGGGGGTTTGGTGGCTTGGCGGTGAAGCTTGACCATGCCTCCATGATAAAGCCGAGGACCGTAATTGCGCATGAGGTGATCGAGGGTAAAAAGATTCCCCTCGATCTTTCATACAAAGAATCGAAAAAGGATTACAATCCTCCAGAACGACAGATGGATTTGGCCTAGAGTGACATCGTACCTCTTGCAGAAGGCGACAATGATAGGATCTAAGGGAGATATCGTGAAGGGGTAAGTACAGCCACTTAGATACCCCTCCATGTGAGTTGTGATGGATTCCTCGGGGATAGGGATTACTACATCCTTTCCTACCCAGTTGCACTCCTCCTTCACCTTCTCGAGGAGACCTTCCGTAATCGTACACATGTACCTCGACATTGGTTCACATCGACCCAAAATCATGGGTGTGTTCTCCACCTTGAAATCAGCAGCAGTAGCACACTTCGTCGGAACAAAGTCCTCAAGGGGACGTTCAACTACGGCCACGGCATTAGCGTAGTTTGTGAACAAAGATTAGGATATTTGGTGTTTTAGAAAGAGGTTAGCAATAAAACTTGAAGATTTGCAGATCAGGGACTTGAGGAATGCAAGGAGCTTTGAAGATTATAGCAGAAGAGATTGAAAGTAAAATTTGAAGCAGTGCAAAAAAAGCCCTATCTATGGGTTCCACGACGAGGTTTAAAGTTGCTAGTGGCCGACCGACAACTGACGCGCCATAAATGTCTGGGAAACTAAATCGATGGGATATTTTGTTCACCCCTACCGCTTACGTCATGATGCTTACGCCATGATAAATCGAGGGTAGATCCAAAGACTCAATTCGTTTCTTGTCATTGCACTCCAAAAAATGAGGGGACTATCTGTATACGGTCAGAATCATGCTTGCCTAATTTGATATGACTAACCAAAATCGGGACGGACGATCAAGGCCCGACCTTAGTTATATCGGAACATGGTACAAAGATAGATTGGTAAGCTCGTGGATCAATGGCCGATCAGGATCGAGGTCAATGCAAAACTGAAGCGAGAAAGATATTGAGCAAGATCGAAGGAGGCCTGCTATGCCGAATAACAGAAAGCCGAGATATCCGTGATCGAGCGAGGATCGTGGGATTTACTTCTGTAATTAGAATTATACCATAAATAGGATTCCTTTGCTATATAAAGAGGGTCCTAATCATTTTGTAACCATCATACATTCACGCATAACAAGGCAATATATCATATTTTCTCTTGCAAGCTCTGTTGTTAATGTGCATACTTTTTAATATCATATTTAGCTGGTTCGAGGGCGGTCTAGCTCGAGGGTCATGGTTGTTCATCACATTGGTTAGCTTTATTTACAATTAATCCCTAGCATTAATTCTGACATTTATCAGTTTGTGCCAAATGAAATCACATGTCCTTAAAACCACTTATAAGTTTAATTGTTGTCCGATTTTAAGGGGAAAAAATAGGCAAGTCGGAAAACATATGGTAGGTATAGGAAACCAACAGAAGCCGGTCAGTTCTAGCTAGCCGAAACTATCGATCAGTTGAACCAATTTTATTTTTCTCTCTAACAGGCGATCTAATGAATAAAATGGGAACTGACTAAAGCCAATCAATATTTTCAACTTTTTTAAAAAAGTAAACAAATCGGCCGATCTCACTTAGTATCCAAATATTTATTACTTTTAGAAAATAATAAATCGACCGAAGTCAGTCGGGTTCTAGCAAAATACTTTAAAGAATTTCTAGTTAACTAACCTGACTTCGGTCGGTTTATGCTATGAATTCTGGGTACTAACTAACCAACAATGGTCAAAAATTTTAAAATTTTGTTTTTTCATGAGAAAATCGACTGAACTGGATAGTAATCGATCGATTTTCGGGGAAAAGATATTGCAGAATATGATAGTTTTATAGTTACACCACCTGCCAAAATAAACAATACCATACAAAATAGCTCAATTCAGTACTACAGTGCTATCAATCAACCAAAATAGTTATATTCAATATTCTCCAAAATACAAACACCTCACAACGATCCCCAAATAAAACACCAACTACAATAATATCAAAATATTCAATTGCCAACTAAAACACATACAACAGTCAACAAGAAGATACTAACTCAAAAGAACTAAAATAAGTATAAACTAATTTATAAGAGTACTAATAGTAGCACAATATAGTTCAAGAACGGGTTAGCAATACAAACAATATTAAGGAGTATTTTTTATCACATCTTCTCCATTATTTGAACCTTCATCTTTCGCACATGCAGAACGATCAGGTGGAGGATGAAGAAATTCAAGCGATAACTCACGAGACCGGGGCAATGAGTAAGTTCCAAACTCAAATAGAGTTTTTAATTGAGCTTGAAGCCTATCAAACTGTTTATCCCTAGGCCCCTCTGATCTCTGCCGCTTGAACGGTATTAGAAAGCTATGTGACCTTCTTTTCCATAGCCGAAATGGCCATCCTATCAAGTGCCTCGGCCTCTGCGAAGGTTTCTATATAGTAAAGTTTTTTCATAAAAAAATATATTAGTTCTATTTATTGAGTAATAGTAGCTACAAAATCAAGATTATTGGTGACAAATCAGTTTCTCACAATGTCGTTCATAACTTGAGGCCTAAAGTTACTGGTCTTTAGCTAAATTTTGGACATGAAAAAGTCTCATCATTATAAATATGTTTGTATACGGTTAAAATCGGACCCACTCGATTTTACTACTTGACCGAGACCGGGAGGTTGCATCGAAGAATAGCTTCGTAACGAAAAGGACTAAATCACGAAGATAAGGTACCGAGTTCAGAACCGAGTTACCTGTCGAGATCGAGGACATCAACGATCGAGACCGAATTAGACAAGCATCGAGCAAGATCGAAGATAACATAATAATGGAAAGGTGAAATATCCGTGACTGGTCGAAGATCATGGCGGAAATCTCGGAACGGATAAAATTAGGAATGGTTAATTAGCTAATCATGGGATTTTCTTATGTAATTAGAGTTATACCCTAAATAGAACTCCTCTACTATATAAAGGGGAGTATTAACAATTTGTAAGACACATTGTTCTCGCATAAAAATGCCAATATAATGCTCTCTCTTTAGCTTATACTCTATTGTTCATCAGCTTGCTTTATTTTTATCTATTTTGGTATCAATCAATTCGAGGGCACCCTAGCTCGAGGGTTGAATGCCGTTACAATACTGGTTCGCTTTACATTATAGTTCATTTATATTATTAATCTTCATATTTATCCATCGGTATTAAGTGAAATTACGTGTCCTTAGAACCTTATTATAAGTTTACTTCTTATCCAATTTTAAGGGTAAACAGTTTGGCGCCCACCGTGGGGCCTAGGATAATAGTGATTGCTTAATACTGATTCTGATAACACACAGTGCTTTACACTTGTTCTCGTAAGAAAATTTGTGTTCAGGATAAACATGTCAAACTCTCAAGCAGCGCCTTCACATGGTAAAAACAGCCTCGGAGTTCACGGGGAAAATGAAAATATAGCTACCATAAGAATTGAGGTGCCTCAGGCTGACCTCGAGGGAGCACCAATTGCAAATCCCGTATATGTCAGTTCACATGTTGCCCTAAATGTAAATTTGGGCGTTGATCCCAAAGGTAGTGTACGCAGGGAAGTTCGATCAGGTGGTCGAGGTATGCAAGGCAAAGAAGATGGTGGAGTTAGCCTCCAATTGATATTCAAAATGTTACAGGATCAACAAGCCGCTATAGCACAACTATAAAATATCATCAAACACCTAGTAGGATCGAACCAGAAGTTGTCCACAGGACCGAGCCTACGCTGGAAAGGTCGAATGCCAACGAATCGGGGACTGACCCGGCCATTATGAAAATGCTCGAGGAGCTCACTAAACGGATTGAATTGGGAGAAAAGTAAATCGAGGTAAATGACAAGAAAGTAGAGACATAAAACTCCTGGGTTGACCAAATACCGGGGGCACCGCCGATTCTAAAGGGTATGGATTCAAAGAAATTTGTACAGAAGCCTTTCCCTCCAAGTGGGGCTCCGAAACCCATTCTGAAAAAATTCCGAATGCCAGAAATTCCTAAGTATAATGGGACCACCGACCCTAATGAGCATGTCATTTCTTATACATGCGCAATAAAAGGGAATGACTTGGAAGACGATGATCTTGAATCAGTTTTACTAAAGAAATTTGGAGAAACCTTGTCGAAAAGAGCAATGATATGGTACCATAATTTGCTGCCTAATTCTATCGATTCCGTCGCCATGCTTGCAGACTCTTTCGTAAAGGCACATGCTGGAGCAATAAAGGTTACAACTACGAAGTCAGACCTCTTCAAGGTGAAACAAAAAGACAACGAAATGTTGAGGGAATTCATATCTCGATTCCAGATGGAACGCATAGAACTACCACCGGTCACACACGATTGGGTTGCTCAAGCCTTTACTCAGGTTTTGAACGAACACAGTTCGGTGGCATCACGATAGCTAAAATAGAATGTAATTGAATATCTAGCGGTAACCTAGGCCGATGTACATAATCGATACCAGTCAAAGATCAGGGTCGAAGATGATCAATTGGGGACCCCTTCCAGTTTTGTTTATCCAAACAGGCTCGTCGATAGAATTTAAAAGTATATCAATAGAGAACCCCGGTCGAATAGAGATCAGTATCAACCATACAACGCAGATCATAGAAACAACAGCCCAGGACGCAATCCCATCCTAAATGATAGAAGGAACGATCGAGGACAGAGCTCATGAGCAAAAATGGCTTCAAAACATATGCCGATCCTACAAAAGCACCACGATTATAAGAATACAATTTCAGCATCGACGCATCAAGTATTGTGTCAGCCATTGGGAAAATCAAAGATACTAGATGGCCCAGACCCCTACAAACTGATCCATCCCAAAAAAACCCCAATTAAATATGCAAATACCATGGTACACATGGTCATAGAACTGAAGACTACAGGCAACTAAGGGAGGAGGTGACCCGTCTATTCAACGAGGGTCACCTTCGAGAATTCTTAAGCGATCGAGCTAAATACTATTTTAAAGACAGGGATGTGAACAGGAAAAACAACCAGGAAGAACCACAACACACAATTCACATAATCATTGGTGGGGTCGATATTCCACATTTTGTTGGACCCGATATGATAACTGGAAATCACTACACATCCACTGAGCTTGGACCCAAAGTTTCGCCTGGTAAAACAAAAGAGAAGGCCCTAATCCGAGGTAAAAGATTCATTCATCAAGGAATATGGAACCAAACTTTTCAAAATAGGATCCATTCGGGAGGTAAAATATCCCGAATGGTTTGCAAATGTAGTCATAGTCCCTAAAAAGGGAAACAAACTTATAATGTGCGTAGACTATAAAGATTTAAACAAAGAATGTCCTAAAGACTCTTTTCCTCTACCGAATATCGATCATATGATCGATGCCACAGCCGGCCACGAGATCCTTAGTTTTCTCGATGCCTACTCCGATTACAATCAAATACAAATGAACCTGGAGGATCATGAAAAAACTTCGTTCGTCACTAAATACGGTACCTATTAATATAATGTAATGCCGTTTGGACTAAAACTGCTGGTGCCAGTTATCAACGCTTAGTAAATCGAATGTTTGAAGAACAAATAGGTAAATCAATGGAGGTTTATATTGACGATATGCTAGTTAAGTCCCTGCGAGAAGAGAACCATTTGACACATTTGCAGGAGACCTTCGATATACTAAGAAAATATGACATGAATCTCAACTCGGAGAAATATGCATTCGGGGTCGGCTCGGGCAAGTTCCTTGGCTTTATGGTATCAAAATGGGGGATCGAAATCAACCCCGATAAGATTAAGGTAATCGAAGACATCACAGTCTTCGACAATGTTACGTTCGTACAAAGATTAACAGGGCGCCTCAAGCCGCCCTAGGCTGATTCATCTTGAGGTCTTCAGATAGAAGTCACAGGTTCTTCTCACTACTCAAAAAGAAGAACAGTTTTGCATGGACCCCGGAATGCCAACAAGCATTGGAAGAATTAAAGCGGTACCTCCTGAACCCACCACTGATTCATACCCCGAAAGTAGACGAGCGACTCTACTTGTACTTATCAATATCGCAAATCGCGGTAAGTGGGGTCCTAGTTTGAGAAGAGCAAGGTACGCAATTTCTTATTTACTATGTTAGTCAAACTTTAGGTGAGGCCAAGACCCAGTACCCATACTTAGAAAAATTGGCGCTTGCCCTAATAAGCGCCTCTAGGAAATTAAAACCATATTTTCAGTGTCACCCGATCTGTGTGGTGACTACTTATCCCCTTTATAATATTTTTCATAAGCCTAAACTTTCGGGCCGATTGGCAAAATGGGCCATTGAGATTAGTGGGTACGATATCGACTATCAGGCCGATTGGCTAAAATCTTAGCGGACTTCGTGGCTGACATTACACTAGCCCTCATACCCGAGGTCGAAAGGAACTATTATTACAGTCGGGTACATCATCGGGGGTGTGGACCCTCTTCACAGACGGCGCTTCGAACGTGAAGGGGTCCGGGATAGGCATCGTTTTGAAGTCACCCACAGGTAATACAATTAGACAAGCTATCAAAACTTCCAAGTTAACTAACAATGAGGCCGAATATGAGGCCATGATTGCAGATCTCACGCTAGCTATAGGTTTTGGAGCAGAGGTCATCGAGGCTAAATGTGACTCCTTTCTTGTGGTAAATCAAGTCAACAGAACCTTCAAGGTTCGAAAAGATCGAATGCAGAGGTACTTGGACAAATTACAGGTGACTCTACATAGTTTTAAAGAATGGACCCTACCACATGTGCCTGGAGAATAAAACATCGAGGCCGATGCCTTTAAAATTTGGGGTCATCAGTCGAAGACGATGAGATTAGCCCGGGGACTGTCGTACAACTTTCAATGTCAGTAATCGAAGAAGGCCACGCTGAAATCAACTCCACAAGTATGACCTGGGATTGGAGGAACAAATATATCGAGTATATAAAGAACGAGAAGCTTCCATCAGATTCCAAGGAATCGAGGACTCTACGTACGAAGGTCGCACGATTCACATTGACCGAAGATGGAACACTATATAGAAGGATGTTCGATGGACCATTAGCAATATGTTTAGGGCCAGGAGATACCGACTACATCCTATGAGAAATCCACAAGGGCACCTGCAGAAATAATTCTGGTGCCAAATTATTTGTTCACAAAGTCATCAGAGCAGGATACTATTGGGCTGATATGGAAAAGGATATAAAAGCATTTGTTCGAAAGTGTGACAAATGTCAAAGTTATGCGCCGATGATTCACCAACCTGGAGAGCAACTCCATTGAGTCTTATCCCCAGGGCCATTCATGAAATAGGGAATGGATATCGTCGCCCCTCTACCATTTGCCCCAGGTAAAGCTAAATTTTTTTTTGTTTATGACTGGCTATTTCTCTAAGTGGGTTGAAGCACAGGCTTTCGAGAAAATTAGTGAGAAATAAGTCATAGACTTCATCTGGGACCACATTATATGCCGATTCAGGATGCCAGCTGCAACCGTATGCGAAAATGGAAAGCAATTCGTCGGCAGCAAAGTGACAAAGTTTCTCGAAGATCACAAAATAAAAAGGATCTTGTCAACGCCATATCATCCTAGTGGGAATGGACAGGCCGAATTGACAAACAAGACCATCATTCAAAATCTAAAGAAAAGATTGAACAATGCTAAGAGAAAATAGAGAGAAATATTGCCCGAAGTCCTTTGGACGTATCGAACAATGCCAAAATCAAGTACGGGGGAGACACCGTTCTCTTTAGTATATGGCACCAAAGCTCTGATCCCGGCTGAAGTCGGGGAACCCAGTGTCAGGTTTCGATATACAACGAAAGAGTCAAATTACGAGGTTATGAATACAAGCCTCGAATTGCTAGATGAAAAACGGGAAGCCGCCCTCATTTGAATGGCCGCACAGAAACAGCAGATCAAAATGTACTATAATCGAAGAGCCAATCTTCGATAATTTAAAATCGGGGACTTGGTTCTGAGGAAGGTCACCCTCAATACTCGAGATCAAAACGAAGGAAAACTTGGCCCGAACTGGGAGGGACCATATCAGGTCCTCGATATCATCGGAAAAGGATCCTACAAACTTGGCACGATGAACGACAAATAATTACCAAACAATTGGAACATATCACTCCTCAAACGATATTACTGCTAAGGTACGACCTTCTCCATTTTCATTTATATTATACTAACCATTTGCAAGTGTTTAATCGAAGACACCAAAGGATTCTTCAACAACAAATCCCTTAGGTCTGAAAGCACACGTTGCACTCTTTTTCCCTTGGACCAGTTTTTGTCCCAAATGGGTTTTTCTGGTGAGGTTTTTAACAAGGCAACCATTGTTCGTGCTAACTTAGAGCAGTTCGACAGTATCCGAGACTCCTTTACAATCAACCTCAAATACTGGGGGGATCACCCTCGGATAGTTACAAGGAAAATTCTTCGTGCCGACAAGGTCTCGATAGGTAAATTTTGTAAGGGTCAAACGGTAAAATGAACCATGCCCATGTAGATTACTCGAGCCCTATGGAAAATATGTACGCATGTTAATCTATTGAAAAAAGTATTTTTCCTTGCCAGATATTTCATACCTTAGAGAAATATTTACTTTACAATGTCGTGTTTGTGATCTATTGTGGAAATTGCCTTACGGGCCGATCACAACTAAAGTTTGAACAATTGACCCCGCACTCGGGGACTGCCATCCAAAAACTCGACATGATCGAATTACTAAAACCTCGAGATCGTAAGACCTTAAAAAGGAAATCCTCGATTTTATAGGCCACGGCCACCCCACTCGGGGACTGATACTTCGAACAAGTTCGAAGTATAACAGGGGAACAAGCCCAAAAGGTGAATCCCAAGCTAAAGTCTACGGCTAAATTAACATGGTTCGGAGACGTCCGATTTTGTTATAAAACATGTCTTCAAATATTTTCATAAACCGATTAAAAAGGCTACCCTCGGCTGAATTACTAAGAGTCTCAATAATATCGACCCTCAAAAACCCTAATGGGTACAAAGTCGTTCGAACTCTCGAACAAATTCTTTATAATATGCTAAGGCATTACGAAACAAAGGGTCTCAATAATATCGATCCTAGAAAACCCAAATGGGCACGAAATCGTTCGAACTCTCGAGAAAATCCCTTTATTTCATGATAAGGTGTAACAGATTTTATATGATTAAACAATAAACTTTTCAAGCCGAAAAGGGGGAGAAAGCCATTCTTTTTGCTATGGCTGTATCGGCCTAATTCAAAAGCCTAAAGGGCTATTTTATTTCTGAGTTCGAGAAATCATCCTCACTCAATTAAAACCTAAGGGTCATCTTACTCCGAGTTCGAGCAAGTACTCACTCGATTAAGACTACACTAGTCCGGCTTCGATCAAGTTGCCTAAGCCTCGAACTTATGAGAAAATTTTTCATAAAGTATGAATGAAACAGAAAAAAGATCTTTTATATATACAAAGATATTTACAAGGACCGATCAGGGTCCCCCACAAAAGATCAAAAAAGAAAAAGCCTAAGATTCCTAATTTTCCATAGGGGCAGCTTTTTCCCCATCGAGGTCCTCCCTATTCTCGGACCCGTTCTTGCTTCCATCATCATCGAAAGAGGCCAACGCTCCAGCATCAGCTTTATGCTCTCTAGCCTTTATTATCTCGTCGGTAAGATCGAAACCTCGAGCGTGGATTTCCTCGAGGGTTTTCCTCCGAGATTGGCATTTGGCGAGTTCAGCAATCCAATGTGATCGAGTTTGAGCGGTCTCAGTACCTTTATCGCTTGGAATTGAGCGGCTTCAGCGGCCCGGTAGACGGTCATGATCGCCTCAGCCTCGGCCTTTGCCTTTTCATCTTCAGATTTGGCCTTTGCAAGTTCAGAAGCCAACCGAGCTCAAGCTCCTATATTTTTTTGCCTGAGTTGAGCTCTTTTCCTTCATTCTTCGAAACTGACTTTCGACCGATGACAATTGGGTGTGAGCACCCTCTTTTTCAGTAGCAAAGCGGTCCATACTTTCTTTCCACCCCAAGGTCTCCGCCTTCATCATGTCGACCTGCTCTCAAAATTGCTCAATCCTCTCGACCTTCTGCTGTAGTTGTGAGATTGAAATGTTAGCCACCATTGCCGAATCGAGCCCATGAGCTTTTAAAATTTGCATTACCTGCTTGATTAGGTCGGTCTAATCTTTGTGATCCGTGGCCAACTCGGCTCAGAGGTCCTTGATCTTTTCTTCTTTTTGTCTACCGAGAAGGTTGAGGGAATTCCTCTCCTCAGTAAGCCTTTGAATGTCGGCCTCGTACCGACTCAGCTCATCTTGAGACCGAGAAAATTCTTCCCTATGAAGTGCTGAGGCCTACACAGAAAGAAGAAAAAAAGTTAAACATGAAGAGAAAAATAAACACAAGGGTAATACCAACAAAGGGAGTTAAGGCTTACCCGATTCAGAGCTTGTTGCACTTCGTTGAACAGGGACGATGCCTCGCCCGAGTCCTTTCTCGAAACCTCTAAGTCGCTCAAGTCTGTAGCATCTTCGGCCCTAGTAAAGTAATCACAGAAGGGGTCCTCCCTTCCATGGGCTCCTTCGATGGAGGGGGTCATCGAGGCCTCAGCCTCTTGAATCATCTCTTCAGAAAACGAGGGGAGCAGCGGGGAGCCTCCAATTTCTATTGCCCCAAGTGGATCACTTGGGGCATTCTCTCCATCTCGAGGGGCCTCGATACCAGCCTCTATAGTCATACCCGCCGTTGTCTCATTATGGTGGTAAGCATATTCAATCCTCAATGACTCGGGGACTTTGCCCAAGTCTCTTTCCGAGACCCCCTCATCTTGAGATGGAGCCTCTGCAGCCTTCACCGATTTAGTGGCCTTTGGGGCCTCGGTGCTCATTCCCACTTGGTCCACCAACCTTGAGTCGTCTTCCTCCCTTAGATGCTGAACAGAGTCTTCAGTCATAAGGATGATGTTCTTCTTCGGCTTACGAGCTGCCTTCTTCTTAGGTTCTGGATCCTCGAAGGTTGGGGTCTTGTTTCTCTTTTTGTCCTTCGCCGGTTTCGGTGCCAGGATCGAAGTCTCCTTCTCACCAATTAGGGGCCTCATGACCGCATCCTTGTCGAGTCCTGTACACAAGAAAATTGAATAAGTAAAAGAAAGGCGTCTTAATCGAATCACCACATACACGAAAAGTGGGCTTACCATGAGTCTTGGCCTCCCATCGGCCCATTGATAAATCGCGTCATGAGCGTTCAGCATATGTAGAGGTCGAGGCCGGGTTTTGAACCCAGCTCTCGAGGTCGGGA
The DNA here is from genome assembly GCF_000390325.3 of Nicotiana tomentosiformis. NCBI lineage: Eukaryota > Viridiplantae > Streptophyta > Magnoliopsida > Solanales > Solanaceae > Nicotiana > Nicotiana tomentosiformis. The sequence goes on along the minus strand of NC_090817.1, from coordinate 92,488,769 downwards.
ATCGCATTAGGCATCCAAACGACCGCTACATCATGGAAAAAGACATCGATGAGAAAAGACAAAGGCACAAATAATACACGGAAGCTAACAGTGAGACGATACTTACGATTCATGTTCCATTTCTCAGGAAATGGCATCTTCTCGGCTGGAATTAGGTCGGAAGTCCTCACTCGAATAAACCGGCCCATCCAACCTCGATATTTGTCCCCGTCTATGCTCGAGAACAGTACTTTGGTAGCCCGACATTGGAGTTTTATTAACCCACCTCGATATAGGCGGGGGCTATACAATCTGATAAGGTGAACGAGGGTGAAAAGGAGCCTCTCGATTTTGCTCAGGAGAAATCGGAGCAGAATAACAATTCGCCAAAAGGAAGGATGGATTTGGCCTAGGGTTATTCGATAATGATGACAAAAATCAACGATGACGGGGTCGAGGGGGGCCAATGTGAAAGGGTAAGTGTAAACACTTAGAAACCCTTCCACATGGGTGGTGATTTCTTCTTCGGGGGTCGGGATCACCACTTATTTACCCTCCCAGTTGCAGTCTTTATTTACCTGCTTAAGGTATCCCTAAGTTATCAAGCATATACACCTTGATACTGGCTCGCATCGACTAGGAATCGACGAGGATTTATCGATCTTGAAATCAGAGTTTAGCACGCACCCTCCCAGGAATGCATTCCTCAAGACGGGGTTCCACCGGCATTTTCCCGCCGGCCGGTTGAGAAGATGAAACAGCTTCTTTTTGTGGTACCGTTTTTGATATTTTTGCCATTTTTTGTGTAAGTTTAAAAGAGAGGAAGATAATAGGACTTGACATTTTAGTAAAGATTAACAGCAAAATCTGAAGATCTGCAAAAGAGAAGAACTTAAGAGATGTAAAAGCTTTGGAGATTAGAAGGAAGTGAAAGTAAAGTTTGAATCAATGAAGAAGGGGTCTATTTATTAGATTCACGACGACGGTTTAAAGGAACTAGTGGCCGACCACCAACTGACACTCATTAATGATTTGGGAAACTGTACCGATGGGACGTTTCGGTCACTTCCGTCGCTTACGTCATGAGGATGACGTCATGACAGGCCGAGGTAGAAAATCGAAGGCTCAATTCATTTCTTATCATTACACTCCAAAAAACGAGGGGACTATCTGTATACGGTTAAAACCGTGCCCATCCGATTTTACTACTTGACCGAGACTGAGAGGTTGCATCGAAGGATGAATTCGTAACGGAAAGGACTAAATCACAAGGATAAGGTACCGAGTTCAAAACTGAGTTACCTGTTGAGATCGAGGATAACAGCGATCGAGACCGAATGAGATATGCATCAAGCAAGATCGAAGATAACATAATAACGGAAAGGCGAAATATCCGTGACTGGTCGAAGATCACGAGAGAAATATCGGAACAAATCAAATTAGGAATGATTAATTAGTTAATCATGGGATTTTCTTCTGTAATTAGAGTTATACCCTAAGTAGAACTCCTCTGCTATATAAAAGGGAGTATTAACCATTTGTAAGACACATTGTTCTGGCATAAAAAAGCCAATATAACGCCCTCTCTCTCTTTAGCTTATACTCACTTGTTCATCAGCTTCCTTTATTTTTAACAATTTTGGTATCAATTAAATCGAGGGTACCCTAACTCGAGGGTTGAATTCCGTTTCAACACTGGTTCGCTTTATTTTATAGTTCATTTCTGTTATTAATCTTCATATTTATCCATCGGTATTAAGTGAAATCACGTGTTCTTAGAATCTCATTATAAATTTAATTGTTATATGGGTAAACAATGTTATGGAAAGGGTGGAAATTATTTTCGTCCCTTCATCAACTTTGTTTTCAAAGTCAAATTCCCTCTCCAATTTTGAATACTTAGACGTTCTTCCCTCCAAAGTTGATAATCTAATGTATATAAATATATATATTTGCATTTCTAAAAACTACAATTGACATAAGAGGAGAATGCCTATTATTGAAAGTTGGAGGGAATTGTTTTTTTTTTTTTTGAAGCAAAGTTGAAGGAGGAAAATGAATTCCACATGTTATTAAACAGAGACGACTAAAAATTGTAGTTAAACGTTGTAAACTTTAGCCATAAAATTGTATTATTGTAACTATGTTTGTTTTTCCCCTATTTTCACTGATAAATGTTTCATTAAATGTATGAAGAATATTTCACATATATTTACTTAATAATTACATGTGTATTTCTTTTAAAAGAATTCTGTGCGGACATACTTTACCTTTTAGCAAAAGCAAAGGCACCCATTGGAGAAGTTGGGAAAAGTAAACTAAGAGGAATAATTGTGGGAATATTTTTGGACTAATCATGCCGTCAATTCATTTTCTCAATCAGAGTTAAGAAGTTGACTTCAAAAGATAATTTGCGTACAGTTGCATAGCCCAGCTGTGAAATATAGTTCTGGGAAACTGCACAGCACGATCAATATCATATTTATTTTTGGAGTTGCTTCTTTAGAAGTATTTTCATATCTGCTTTCAAAGATAAAGTGATATAGATAATATATTTTGATTCATATTTTGCGCATGTATGATGTTTCCCATGTTTCTTTTGCTTAGATAGTAGTACACCATGATTCCAAAAGATTTTTTTCTTAAAAAAAAAATGACTGTTCTCTGCCATCCAAATCAATCACAGTGGCATCCATCCAATCGCATATGTCTTGATCACGTTCGCATTTATTGCCTTTTTATTATAAAAATTTCCTTTTGTTGCTTGGAATTTAGACATAAATGAAAAGCTTTACTTATAAGTATAATAATATTGAAATATATTTGCCAAATAATACAAGACAATGTGGTTGCACGCTCTCCACTCTATAATGTTGAAAAACTCGCAACGAAAATCTTGGCCTAAGATCTTCCTCTTATATTATCCTAATTTTTCTGGCGAGGTACCAAAAAGGATCAAGACAAGCGCTGACTCTCGGAAAAATATAAAGCAAGTACATTCAATTGAAGTAGAGATAAAACGCATATCGGTGAAACATACTCATGAGTAATCACATGCACATAATGATAGAAATAAGGGTAACAAATATAGTGTTTAATTGACAATGTTGTAATAAATAAATTACAATACTAATTAAAGTTGCTCGTTTTATCTGTTAGATTAGTAGGGGAAGATAGCCAATATATATAAACTAGTACTTGGTAGTCTGAAGATCATCGATCACCATCATCTCTTTATTCTTTGTCGGATCGGATAATTAAGCAATGGGGGAATATGATTTTGCTTTCTATTGGCTGTTTTTCCTACCAGCTTTGCTCCTCTTGTTTTCCATCTACTTTGGATCATACTTGATAAAAAAGTTTGATAATAATGATAAGGATGCACTCCCAAGACCATATCCTTTGTTGGGTCATCTTGTAGCAATCTTAAGAAATCGCAATCAGAATATAGTTGAATGGATGTGTGAGGTTGTTAACAAATCACCCTCCGCCACCTTTTTCCTCCATTTGCCTCTACGGCAACACCCTCACATCCTCACCTCTAATCCTGCCAATGTTCAGCACATTCTCAAGACTCGCTTTGAAATCTACCACAAACACAGAAAATTCGGAGTCGTTCTTCATGACTTGTGCCGAGACAACGTTTTCCTAGCAGACGGCCAACGCTGGAGAAAATTTAGACAATGGGCTAGCCATGAATTCAACTCCAGATCATTCCATAAGTTTGCCAATTTTGTAGTTCCGGAAAATGAAATTTCCAATCGTCTCCTCCCACTTCTCTCTAAGGCAGCAGCCAATAATACTGTCGTTGACCTTCAAAACATCCTACGCAGATTCACATTCGACATTGCAGTTCAAATGGCACTCGGCCACGACCTGGCCTACTTATCCAATTCACCTAATTTTCCACCGACCCATTTCGCCGACGCTTTCGAGTCTGCATTTGAGATCAGCATGAAGAGGATCTTTTCATTTTTTTGGAAAGCCAAACGATTTTTCAACATGGGCTCCGAAAGGAGACTCAGACGTGACATCTCTGAAATCCGAGGATTTATTAGAGAAATAATCACAAGCAGGCGGAAGGTTGTAAGTAGTGGTACTGATCATCATCATTATCATGCATCAGATTTCTTATCTGGCTTAATGAATAACCCAGAAGGAAAATTTAATGATGACGAGTTCCTTATTGATTCCTCCATAAACTTCCTTCTGGCCGCTCAGGATACCGTCATTACAGCTTTAACATGGTATTTCTGGTCAGTCTTGAAAAACCCAGATGTGGAAGATAGAATTGTTAAAGAAGTGAAGGCGAAAAAGAGTAGTAATATTAGGGACATGATTTATACCCACGCTTCAATTTGTGAAAGTTTGAGACTTCACCCTCCAGTTCCTTTTGGTGGAAGGGAAGCTACAGAGGACGATGTGTTGCCTGATGGTACAAAGGTGAAAAAGGGGATGGCTGTTTTTTATCATATGTATGCAATGGGGAGGTCGCCGGAATTGTGGGGTTCCGATTGGCCGGAGTTCCGCCCTGAGAGGTGGCTGAAGAGATCAGAAGAAAATGGCGGGGAATGGACCTTCGTGGCTAGGGATTCGTTCACATATCCAGTGTTTCATGGAGGTCCAAGAATCTGCTTAGGGAAAGAGATTGCTTTCACGCATATCAAAAGCGTGGTCGCCGCCGTCTTAGGTAGGTTTCACTTTGTGCTGGCGCCGGTGATGGAGGAACATCGTGAACCTGTTTTCTTCTCAAATTCCACTTTAAAAATGACTAATGGTTTTCTTGTAAAGGTTGTAGATCGTATGTAACATGCATTATATAATTAATATCGCGTGAACAAATTGAACGTTAGTATACTCCAATTTTATGTGATAATTTGAGTTGAACAGAGTTAATAGAACGAAATGAAATTTGTGATTCTTTATGTGCAATTATAAGTGGCCATAGCCATAAGACACCCATTTCCTTGCCTATTATAATACTTTTGAAATTTGTAATTTTAAATACAGTAATATTATTAACTCAAGAAATATATCCTTTATAGCTTTTATTCAACAACTCATAAAATTGTTTACATCATGTATTTATACGGTGGCAGTATGGGAGAAGCAATAGAACAGTAGAGTTCTAAACATAATAAAATATCACAAGCCTAGGCTACAGACTCAGGATTTGAAGGTGGTGGGGGCACCGCTATCTTTAACATAGTCATGCCAACTACTAGTTAAAAGTCGGGCGTGCAACTCTCTTAAACTTTAGGATTATTAATGTTTGGCCAAAAGTATGTATTTTTATATTAGAATCGCCTCGCATTTTGCTCTATTCTTATCGGTTCTAATATGTAATTGCAATGAGTTGAGTTGCCTTTTAGTATTTATATGTGTAGAAATTAATTGGGAGTGAAATGGATTGAATGCGCATGAGTTGGAGCTAGAAAATGAAGAAAATTTACAAGTAGCGTCCAGGGTAGCGCGACCTGTGGCCCTAGAAACAGAAGACCAAAATTTTCAGCTCCCAAGCTAGCGCGACGCGCTGCCCAGGTCGCCCCATCTCGGAAATTATCCTATTTCGACTTGGAGAAGATCTTTTTTGGTTCCTAGACGCTCCTAACTTGTATAACATTGGTTCTAAACCTAATATTTGAGGAGAGGACACCACTTTGAAGGGAAATTCACATATCGGAATGTAAACCAAGTTGGAGCAAGCTTTTCACTAGTTTTTCTTTTCTTCCTTTAATCTCTTAGTTTATTAGTTCTAGATTTGTGGGTGCTATATGAACGTTGTAGTTTGAAGTTTCAATTGTTCTTATTATTTTATCATACTGATTTATTTATTCAATCTCGCGCTTAATTATTTGATTGCTTGATCACCAATTGAATACTATCTACGAATCTAGGATTGAACTCGGGAGAGGAAATTCTAGATTGCATATAGAATTGAGTAGAGTAAGATCTTGAACCTGAATTACGGGGAATGGATTTGCGGTTATGATAGGGATACACCTAATCGCCTTGCGTGGTTATTATACATGAATTATTAATGCGTTCTTGTTAATCCTAATTCTATACGAATATAGACGTTAGGTTATCTTGAATATGCGAGTAGTACTTCACGAGAATACTACGAGTAATTTTAACCTTATCAACCAATAAACTAGATAATTTAATTAGGCAAATTAAGTGAAAGACTCAACGGGATTGTTAGCTAACCCATAACTCTAGAATATTTTCTCCCATTGAATTAGTCTCTAAGCTTGCTGACATATTTTCTCTAGTTTCCTAGTTTACGACTCTAGAGTAGTTATAGTTAATAATCACACCTTAGGAATTTCTTGAATAGATTAATTATTGAGTTTAATTTGGTTGATAGTTAATCACAAGTCCTCGTGAAAACGATACTCTATTTATCACATTATTACTTGTCGACCACGTATACTTGCGTGTGCGTTTGGGAGCAATAAATATTTGATGTCGTTGTCGTGGACTTAGAAATTAACTATTTTACTAGATTAGATTTTTACTTTTTATCTATTCAAATTTTTAATTTTAGTTTAGGGGTAGTTAGTATTACATATTTTGTATGGCATCTTTGAACGAAAAGTGGTGGAATGATAAGTATTTTTATTTTTGTGATCCTTGTCCATATTGTAAAGGACCTCACTTGTGGCAACAATATAAAAATATTCCCAGGACCGAGTTGTGTGAACCATATTAATTATGTACTATTTGTTATGGCAAATGGAATAATTGTCCTAAGTATTGTTATCCTACCTCAATCCCCTTTTATGATGATTCTAATAATTCATGTGAGTTTGATAGGAGTAACGAATTGGATGATATGGAACATGATGTTCACATTCTTGATATGCACAGAAAATTATTAGAGGAATATGGTGGTCTCTGTGAGAAAATTACTAATGATATGTGACACTTTATAGAAGGAAGAGCTGAATTGACACAAGAGATCGACCAATTTGGCAATTTCATTCACGACTTGGAGGCTCAATTGCGTGTAAAGGTTGTTGCGTCTAACGCTCAACAAAATAGTTATGAGTTATGTGAAGTTAAAAAGGAGCTTATACGCTAAATTGAGGAACTTAAAGTGGAAAGTCAATTATTCGATCATATTTTTGTTGACGATGTATATTTTGAGAAAAGTACACTAGAGTCATGTGAGAAAGTAGATAATATTGCACTTGAAGACTCTAATGTATGTACATATGAGTATGTGAAAAGTAAATCTATTTTAGAGTAGGAGCGTGTTGTACCTCATTCTAAACACTTTTCAACATTGTATTTAGATAGTGACACGAGAATTGATTCCCCCGAGCCTATGGTGGAGTCAATGGATGGGAAACAAAGTGCATACATTCTTAAATTTGCGATGCCAAGGAGACAAAATGACATCCCTCACTTAAAGGCCAAGAAGTGCAAAATGCAACATTATTTGCTTGGTTCTTTTGTATTTGTACCACAATCCCAGGACCATAACCGAAAGCTTGAATAAAATTTAGGGATATAATTTATATCTTCGAGGTAGAGGAAAAAATGATAAATTTGGTGTAAGTCATTCCACGACTATAAATAAAGTGCTTGTTGGGAGGCAACCAATTCTTGTGACGACCCGATAGGTTATTTTGAGTGCCAGTCTTATTTTTGTATTCCAAGACCTCTATTAGCTTTATTTGAAGACTGCATTAGGTCCGTACTTTGATTTTGGACTTGGGTGTATGCCCAGAATTGAATTCGGAGGTCCCTAGGTTGATTTGACTTGTTTTGCCGAAAGTTAGCAATTTGAATGTTTTAAAATTTTCTAAGTTTGACCGTTGGTTGACTTTATGGTCATGGGGTTAGGATTTTCGTTTTGGGACGTGGTATAGGTCCGTTTTTCTATTTAAAACTTGTCTAGAAAATTTGATGCAATTCGGAGTTTGTTTGATAGGATTCAAATGCTTGGTTGTAATTCTAGACGTTCTTGAGTTTTCTTTTGAATTTCATGTGTTTTGATGTTCGATTCATGGTTCTAGATGTTATTTTGGTATTTTGATCGTGCGAACGAGTTTATATGATGTTATTACACTGGTGTGCATGTTTGGTTTGGAGCATGAGGAGCTCGAGTGAGTTTCAGATAGGCTTCAGACAATTTTGATCATGTAAAACTGTTGTTTCTGGTGTCCTGTGCACTGTTCTTCGCGATCGCGTATATATAAAACCTAAGACATGATTATCTACTGCACTATATTTCTTTTGTTATTATGGAAAAAGTGTGATATTGGCGTACTTTGAGATATGTCCCAATCCGTTAATTGCTTAAGGACTACAAGAGTTGCTTATGTTAGTTATTTAATGATTGATCTTCAAAGTTCTCTATGCTATATGGTTGTTGGTTAACCGTTGAAAAGAAAAGTAAAGAAAAGAAGAGTAATAGTCGACATTCGACAGTGGAACAGAATATGCAGGTTATGCCTTGCCTTTTATGTCTTCTTGTCTGAAAGAATATATTGACAACAATTATTAGTGTCTTGTAAAACTTAAAAGTAAGCTCGCCATAGCTAACACACAGCAAGTTTGATGAAGAACATAGAGCTCCTTGAAACATCTAAGAGGTTCAACCAAACTCTACAGTCTACTCCAATAGTTTTTGCATTTTAATTTCTCCATGTTTTCCAACTAGTTTAACTTTACAATAAATCCAACGTGAGTCGAGGTCGAATTCACGAGGAGTTTAGAATATGTGTTGAAGTAATACTTAAGAGAGACTCAAAATAGCTAGATTTATCGTCCAAATAAATTGGGTATCAATTTTTTAAGATTCATCATTGGCTAGGGCTTTCGAATCAAAGCATGGACATCTGCTATTAAGAGGGAGCAGTATATCGTCGATTGAAGAATCAGGTCAATAACTAATTAAGCTACTAAGAAAGTTGACTAACTAATGAGCAAGTAATGGTTGAAATATTTTTGAAGTTTTATCAAATAGAGAAAGGCCTAGGATTGTAACCTTAACCTAGGTGCAAACCAAATGGTGTAACGACCCAGGCGTTCATTTTGAGAATTAGCGTCCCGTTCTGTGGCTTACGGTCTCGAGCAACTTTGTATTATGTGTTATGATTTACGTGTGTGGTCGAGTTCGATTTTCGGATGATTGAGGGCCAATTTGGAAGAAGGATTTTTGTTTTAGAAGCTTAAATGGTAAGAGTTGACCGAAGTTTTGACTTTTTTGTAGATAACTCCAAAATGATATTTTGATGATTCCAATAGCTTCGTATGGTGAATTTGGACTTAGGCGTGCGTCCGAATTTAGATTTGGAGGTCCGTAGAGTAATTTGAAGCATTTCGGCGAAAATTGGAAAGTTGAAGTTTTGGAAGGTTGAGAGATTTGACCGAGAGTTGACCTTGGTGATATCGGGGTCAGAATGTGATTCCGAGAGTTGGATTAGCTCTGTTACGTCATTTGGAACTTGTATGCAAAATTTAACATCATTCTGGGTTGATTTAATATATTTCGGCACAAGTTTTGAAAGTGGAAAGATTTGAAAGTTCATAAGTTCGATTCATGGTGTGATTCTTAGTTTCAGTATTGTTTGATGTGATTGGAGACCTCGAGTTGGTCCGCGTTATGCTATGGAACTAGTTGGTATGTTTGGACGGGGTTTTGGGTGCCCCAGGCGTGTTTCGAATGGGCTACGTGCCATTTTCTTATGTTTTGGAATGCTGCATTTCAGGTGTCTGGTGTCCTTCTCTATGATCACGTAGGTGTAGCCGCGATCGCGAAGGCTATTTGGTGGACTGGTCCTTTTTCCTCTTCGCGTTCGCAAGGATCAGTCTGCGATCCCGTGCGTATGAGTGATTGCTTCTTCGCGTTAGCATTAGGCCTTCTACGTTCGCGTAGTGTTGACCCTGATGGGGAGGCTGGCACTTTGTTCTTCACGTTCGCATAGCTATGTACGCGATCACGTACTTTGAGGTAGTGATAAACCACATTCACCTTTCTTCTTCCGCATTCGCGTAGTACCTTTTTGTGGGGCAGTGTCATTTCTTCTTCACGATCGCATGGATTCATTCGCGATCACGTAGTACATTTTTGTGGCAGTCATTATTTATTCTTCGTGATCGCATTATTTCTTCTGCGATCGCAATGTGCAAATTTTTGGGCAGCAGAATATATTTTTTAAATCGAGGGTTTGGCTATTTTTACCATATCTTGAGTTGTAGACCTCGATTTTGAGAGATGTTTCGTGGGGTTTTCAAGCAAATCATTGGGGTGAGGGTTCTTACCCAGAATTTATTATATTCCAATATTCTATCTTTATTTTTATCTTATAATTAGTATTTTGAGTTGAGGAAAAATGAGAATTTTAGAAGAAATTTTTCAAAATGTAAAATGATAATTTTAAGGACGAATTGATATTGGAATTTTAGTTCTTGTTAAAGATTGAAACTTTATCATCCGGAATTGTTTCCTATGAGTTTTATTTATGATTTGAAGTTATTTTGGTTAGATTTGAGCCGTCCGGAGGTTGTTTCTCTCGAGAAGATCATATTAGAGTATCGGTCTAACTTCTTTGAGGTAAGTATCTTGCCTAACTTTGTGTTGGGGGAACTACCCCTTAGGATTTGAGTCATTATCGCTAATTGTGTCATGTGAAAGCCGTGTACGTGAGGTGACGTGTACGTGCTCGGGCTTATTTATGGAAATTTGACCGTTTAGGGATCTTAGGTTCTTATGCTCATTAGATATGAAGTTATTTGTCATGTTAAATCCCCCATTTTACTAAATTCACCCTTACATGTCTTAATTGGAATTAATTGCTTCATGTTCTACCCTTTGTGCCGATTAAACTCTTATACCCTTTGTGCCGATTAAACTCTTATACCCTTTGTGCCGATTAAACTCTTATGTGCCTTAACTAAAGTTGTTGCCTCTTTTATCGTCATGATATCCATTCCGTAATTGCTTAACCTTAATTGAAATCATTATTGTCTTTCCGTAATTGCTTAACCTTAATTGAAATTATTATTATCCCTTTCGTAATTACTTAGCCTTAATGGAAGTTTGTTATCCCTTTTATTGTTGACGTATTCTTATTTGGGGTCATTGATTCACGCTATCTCTCTTGTTGTCGAATTGCACTTTAGTGGAATCATTGTTACACTTTACTTCTCCCTTGTTGAACTATTCTTGTTGAGACTATTATTTCCTTGTTGTGTCTTACTTTGTGAGTTCGTTCTTCCGTTTCTTTGTATTTTGAAGTTCTTGTGTTGATTTACTTGCCGTATTCTCGTGTTATTATTATTATTGCTATTGTATTCAGTATTGTTAAGCTGAGGGTTATGCGTGGTTGTGATATTGAAACTGTTTTGAGAAAATGTTGTGTCATATGGGCACATATTGTGAAAGTCATTTTGTTGGGTTGTTATGTTTTGGCACAAATGTTATTGTTCAAAGGATTGTTATTGTGTTTGCATGAGGTTTCTGTCGTGCAATTGTTATTGTGTTTGCACGAGGTTTTTACCGTGCAGTTATTATTGTGTTGTACTAGGTTTTTGTCGTGCTGTTGTTATTATTGATACGCATGCGCTGGTATAAGGTCTGGGTGTTGAAAAATATGCAGTGAGATAAGATGGGCTTGAAATGCGTAGCTAGTAGGGGAACTACTAGAAGCCATGCAGAGTGATAAGGTGGGCTAAAACGCGGGATGCTATTTCGGGAAAAATGATTTTCAAAACTAAATATAAAGTCTCCCGCGGTGGTATAAGGAAAGTTGTGATTCATTTTATGATTTGAGACTACGAGGTTGTACCTCTATAGGGCTCTTGTTGTCATTTCCCCATTCTTTTGTACTTGTGTTTTATTGTTGTTTTCTTAGCATACTATTAATTGTCTTCCTCCGTGTTGCAATATTTGCTTAGTTCTATGTAGCCAATCTCGTTGTGCTTGCCGTAGCTTCAACTTCATTGTTGTCTTTCTTATACTGTACATTTCATGGTGATCGTTTCTTATGTGCCATTTGTTATCTCTGCTCTTATTTGTTGACTTGAATTGTAGTAGAACACTAGCACAAGCATACACGTAGATGAATCACCCATATCGGTATAAGAAGATGAATCATGTTGCTATTGACCATTACATGTATTCTTTTCTACTTGCCTTCTATGTGAGAGATGTTCTCCTGACACGTGAGTCGTCAGTACGGTTATGAGTTGTAATACAGGCACAAGATGCCAAGTGATTAGGGTTCATGAATTGGAACCCGCGAGTTGTGATTATGAGGTTTGGTACCTCGTGGAATTGCTCGACAAATCTGGTGTGAAAGTGGTTATTTTATTGAGTTGTTGTTGGTTTTCCTTTATTTGGTATCACCGGACTTAGATTATGTTCAATTTACTATACAACACTATTACCTGACTGCTTCATGTTAAGTATTGTTGTTACTAGTGTATCATTGCAAGCATTATTTTGTATTCCTTATCCTGCTTAGCTTTATATTAATATTGTTTCTCTGTTAGTTCACCTTCACACTTGTTCATGTTGTTTAGTCCGGTAGGTGGCTTGACCGTCTCTCGTCACTACTCCATCGAGGTTAGTCTTGATACTTACTGGGTACCACTGTGGTGTACTCATACTACACTTCTGTACATTTTTGTGCAGATCCAGGTGCCACGACTATTGTTGATTATTAGTTGGCTGGTCGAGCATTGCTGTGGAGACTCAAGGTAAACCTGGCATCGCGTTCACAGGCCTCAGAGTCACCTTCTGATATTTTACTTCTACTGTTTAATTCTATTCCGAACAGTTGTATTTAGGGATTTTCTAGCTAACTCAGTAGAGCTTATGACTTGTACTACCGGTTTTGGGATTGTAAGTTATGTATAAAGATTTCTATTTCATATTTATCATGGATGGTCGAATTCTTCTATTAATTTAGTAAGTGTTAGGCTTACCTAGTCTTAGAGACTAGGTGTTGCCATGACATCCTATCGAGGAAAATTGGGATCGTGACAAATGGGTAGAGTAAATCTATGCTTGCTTGGTAGATCGGGCTTTGTTATGACTCTCAATACACAACTACTCACTCAATGCCTCTCAGTTAAAGAGTGATTGTGCCCAAATTGGCTATCTCAAGTCCAAATGGGTAGCAATCAAAGCAATTGTATATGAGTCCAAGTTATATTATCCCTATCTCTAATTCAAATCCTTTAATTAAACTAATTGATAATTCAACTAGTTCAATTTCTTATTAGTCAATTTTTCCTAGACTAAATTCCTCTTTCTCAAGTAAGAACAAAGTCAAATAGGCATGAATCAATGTTTGCGACCATTAATTCTAACTTTAAAGCATAAACAAGGCTAAAGAACATTAACCCAATCAATAAAAAATATTAATATTAAATAATCATAAGTTTTACACACTAGGGTTGGATCATAACTCATAGCAATGTACATTGAAAAATGAAAAGAAGAAGAATTAAAGACATAAAGCTAAATTAAAGTGAAAAAGTATTTGATCCTCTCTAATTGTAGCTCAAAGTTTTCCCAAAATGGCTAAGAATAAATATCAGCTGCTGCTACAATACAAAAAGAGGCCCTAAAAAAGTATTTCACGCCTATTTATAGTGCTCCGAAATTCCTGACAAAAATACCCTTCTTTCACGATCCAAAATCCAACCTGTCGTGATTGCGCCTATCATGCTACTAGACAAGACGACTACTCAGACATTTCCAACACGTTCAAATTTGAAATATACCAAAATAGTTTAAATAAATAAAAATCTCATAAAACGGAATAGAATATCATAACTTAATACATAAGTTTTCCCAAAAATCGGAGTGTCACTAAGTACATGAGCATTTACATAATGACATAGTCTGGTACACTATCTGGAAAGCAGAACTGAATAAATAAACTAAAAGATAGGGAAGATGAGTCAAGGCATGCGGAAGCCAAAATAGCTACCTCGATGATCTCCGAATGTCTGTACTCTGTGAATCAGCACCCGCCGTGACGGAAACACCTGGATCTGCACACGAGGTGCAGGGTGTAGCGTGAGTACAACCAACTTAAGAGTCACCCTCCGATGCTTCCCTAGACGGGGCATATGAACTTGATTCGGAGGGCTCCGGATGTCTATCTCGGCCTAATGTTGCCTTATTACTAATCACTTTTTGCACGGAGAGTTGTAGGGTACCCCTGCCTCAGCCTCGGGAGGGTTCACCCCTCCCTTTGGAGGTATCACCACGTCCTCTTGATCTAACCATTTTCTGCAATACATAGCAATATGAGTCAATTAAAGTTCAAACACAGACTATAAAACAATTACAGATAAAACAATGAGCAGGAGGGGGAAGTGCGGCTGTATAATGGCTTATGTGGACCGCACAATTTTGGAAGTGTGGCCGCACAATTGTAGTGCGGTCCACACAACTCTGAGTGCGGCCACATAATTCAAGGCCCAGAAATATTAATTCTCTGAAGTTTTGATCTGCAGACCGCACAATTTTGAGTGTTGCCGCAGTTCAGTTTCTGCGGACCGCACAATTTTGAGTGTGGTCCGCACAATCAATGCATAAAATTTGCCTTCGCCTAAGGATCTGCGGACCGTACAATTTCTTGTGCGGCCGCACATTTCAAAATTAGACGGCACTAAACTTAGGTTGTGCACAATTTAGACATGGTATTGGCAAATTAAACATGATGCACAATTTACCCATCCCCCAATTATCAACTAGAAAGTTACCCACACAATGTTAAGCACACATGATGATGAATTTGGCATTAGGCCTCAAAATAACTACACTAACTATGAACAAAATTTAAAAAGTTGAAAATTTTGAAGATGAATTGAACCTACCAGTGATGTAGCAATGCAAGGAAGGATCAAGAAAGATGAAATGAGTGTGAGATGCTTGAATTAATTTAAGCGCACTCTGCTGGCTTTTGTGTTAAGTGTTCAGAGTGTGTAAAGTTTGACCAGTGTGAGGGGGCTGCTATTTATAGTTTGACCAACTAGGGAAAAAATGCTAAGATGAGTGCGGCCACATAATTTTGTGTCGGTCCGCACTCCTTACCTGTTACCAATTACCCTTTTTGACGATCTGCGGTCTGCACATTTTTTAGTGCGGCCGCAGATTTTTGTGCGGATCGCACATTTCCTTGTACGGCCGCATATCGGCTATTTCTCTGCAAGTCAAACTTTAGAGAATTTACAATTTTGTGATCTCTAGTTGTGCGGTCGCACAATGAATTATGCGGCCGCAGACTCCTCTCTGCGGTGGCCATCAAGATTGTGCATTCCACGCAATAAATGTGCAATCCGCACTTTTTTCCACACTTGGCATTTTTTCTGCGCACAGTTCCTGCAAAGCACACTCATTCATGTAACATACTTCAAAACCAATTAGCACAAAACAAGATCTATCTAAAAAAAATGAATAAGAAGAAGAAGATGAATAAAAAAAGACATGGGTTGCCTCCCAAGAAGCGCCTGATTTAACGTCGCGGCATGACATAGATTACCATCAATCAATTAAAATGAATCAATGCCACGACGTGGCCATCATCAATTTTTCCCAAATAATGCTTCACCCGGTGACCATTGATTCTAAACACTTCATCATTTTTATTCTGCAAGTCTAATGCACCAAAGGGTGTCACACTCACAACTTCAAACGGGCCACTCCATTTATACTTCAACTTTCCCGAAAACATCTGTAACCGAGAATTGAACAATAACACAAGATCACCTTCTTTGAAATCCTTGTTCTGAATGTACTTGTCATGGAGGTACTTCATCTTTCCTTGTATAAGGAAGAACTTGTATAAGCATGGTATCGAAATTCATCAAGCTCATTCAATTGTGTCACCCTTAAGTTGGCGGCAACATCCCACTCAAGATTTAGCTTCTTCAATGCCCATATAGCCTTGTGCTCAAGTTCCACCGGAAGGTGACAAGCTTTCCCGAACACCAACCGGTATGGAGATATCCTAATCGGTGTTTTGTAAGCTGTCCTATAGGCCCATATAGCATCATCAAGTTTCTTCGACCAATCCGTCCAGTTAGCATTCACTATCTTTGACAAAATACTCTTGATCTCCAGGTTGGAGACTTCCACTTGTCCGCTTGCTTGAGGGTGATAGGGGGTCGTGACTTTGTGAGTGACACCATACTTGGTGAGTAAGGTATCAAAATCTTTGTTGCAAAAGTGTGATCCCCCTTCACTTATAATGGCCCTTGGAGTACCAAACCTATAATGGCCCCATACATAAAAAATGTCAATTTCCAAGATTGTGGTGTGGGGCATCTCATTATTCTTAGAAATCCCACCGGCCCTTTGACATTCATCACAACGCTTGACTAGATCACTTGGGTCCTTGTAGAGAGTAGGCAAATAGAATCCACAACTCAACACATTCGCCACTGTTCTCTCTCCACCATGGTGACCACCATATGGTGAAGAGTGGCAGCAATCAAGAATTTCCATTTGTTCCTCCTCCGGCACACATCTTCGAATCACACCATTAGTACAAAACCTTAAGAGGTACGGTTCATCCCAATAGTAGTCAAGGCAATCCCGTTTGAGTTTCTTCCTTTGGTTTGAAGAGAACTCATTCGGTATAATACCACTCACAAGATAATTTGCTAAGTCAGCTAACCGTGGCATCTTGGTCATTGAAATGGCTTGAAGTTGCTCGTCGAGGAAGGAGTCATTGATTTCAAGGCCGTCATGTGGCCTCCCATCCTCCTCCAAGCGAAATAAGTGGTCCGCCACTTAGTTTTTACTGCCTTTGCGGTCTTGGATTTCTAGATCGAATTCTTGCAATAAAAGCACCCATCTCATTAATTGCGCCTTTGAATATTTATTGCTCATTAGGTACCGAAGTGCCACATGATGCGTGTGGACAATCACCTTTGTACCCATCAAGTACGGGCGGAACTTTTCCATAGCAAAAACAATAGCAAGGAGATCTTTTTCGATCACCGTGTAATTGACTTGGGCATTGTTCATGGTCTTACTAGCATAGTAGAATGGATGGAAGATTTTGTTGATACGTTTCTCCAAAACTGCTCGGACCGCCACATCACTAGCATCACACATGAGCTCAAAAGGCAACCTCCAATTCAGAGCGGTGATGATAGGAGTGGTTGCCAATTTGAACTTGAGCAATTCAAATGCCTTCATGCAATCCTCGTTAAAATGGAATTTGGAATCTTTCTCCAATAGCTTACATAAAGGGTTCACCACTTTAGAAAAGCTCTTGATGAAATGGCGGTAGAACCCCGCATGACCCAAGAAACTCCTCACTCCCTTCACGGATGTTGGGGTGGAAGTTTACAAATCACCTCTGTTTTGGCCTTGTCGACCTCAATACTATTCTTTGAAATTTTGTGGCCAAGGAAAATGCCTTCCTCGACCATGAAGTGACATTTCTCCCAATTGAGTACTAAGTTCGTCTCTTCACATCTTTCCAAGACCTTATCCAAAATTTTCAAGCAATCATCAAAAGAATTCCCGACCACTGAAAAGTCATCCATGAAGACATCAAGGGAATCCTCCACCATATGTGTGAAGATAGCCATCATACACAGTTGAAAATTCGTTGGTGCATTGCATAAACCAAATAGCATCCGCGAGAATGCGAAAGTACCATAGGGACATGTGAGAGTAGTCTTCTTTTGATCCTCCGGAGCAATAAGAATTTGATTGTAGTCGAAATACCCACCAATAAAACAATAGAAATCACGGCCGGCCAACCTATCAAGCGTTTGATCAAGGAAGGGAAGTGGGAAATGATCCTTCCTTGTCATGCCCCCTTTCTTTGGGACACATTGCACCGTAGAGGTCCACGAACTATCGGAAATGGGGTAAACAACCCCGGAATCCAACCACTTTATGATCTCCTTTTTGAACATCTCTTGTATTGCTTCATTTAGTCTTCTTTGATGTTTAACGGAGGGTTTGGCATCCTCCTCCAAAATAATTTTATGCATGCAAAAGGCGGGGCTTATACCCCAAATATCCGCCAATGTCCATCTAATAGCTTTCTTCCACTTTTTTAGCACCGCCAATGTGGAGTCTACCTGCACGTTAGTCAAACAAGAGGAAAGAATAGCTGGTAAAGTAGAACAAGGGCCAAGGAATTCATACCTGAGATGTGGAGGCAATGGCTTTAACTCCAAAATGGGAGGCTTCTCGATTCAGGGCTTTGTTGGAGGAGTCTTCCGATTTTCAAGATCCAAAGACAATTTGCGGGGTTCATAAATGTAAGACCCCATTCCTTGCAATCCATTCACACATTCCACATAGCCATCCTTCTCATCATCCTCAAGGTTGAGCAAAACGGCCTCCAAAGTATCATCGACATTCATCATGAACACATGGAAGACCACCTTTTCATCACCCACCCAGAAAGTGAGCTCACCGGCTTCCACATCAACAAGAGTCTTCCCCGTAGCAAGGAAAGATCTCCCTAGAATAATAGGCACCTCATAGTCTACTTCATAGTCAAGAATCACAAAGTCCGCCGGGAGGATGAATTTATCAACACGAACCAACACATCATCAATAAAACCCAATGGTCTCTTCATAGTACGATCCACCATTTGTAACCTCATAGATGTGGGTCTTGGTTTCCCAATTCCCAAAGTCTTGAAAAACGAGTAGGGCATCAAATTGATACTTGCCCTAAGATCACTAAGAACTTTTGTAAAGTCGGCGCTTCCAATAGTACAAGGGATTAAACACCGAGATCTTCTAATTTAGGAGCCATTGAGTGCACAATTGCACTCACTTGATGGGTCATCTTTATAGTCTAACAATTCATCGACCTCTTCTTTGTCACCAAATCCTTTATGAACTTTGCATAACCGGTCATTTGCTCTAAAACCTCAACCAATGGCACATTAATAGATAGGCTTTTCATCATGGCAATGAACTTTTTGAATTGGATCTCGCCATTTTGCTTGGCAAGCCTTTGAGCGTATAGAGGAGGAGGCCTTGGCATTGGTACTTTAACCTTTGGCACTACCGGTTCTAGTATGTCTATAATGTGCTCCCTAGACGGGTTCATTTCCTCTTGAGTCTCCTCCACATTGTCATCAATATCAATTCTTACTTTATCATTGGCTTGCACCAAATTGTTTGTAATCTCATCTTCTTGAATCACTAGTTCATCATCCATAATTTTTTTTTGACTTGAGATGGTTGCATCCCCACCTTTTCCACTCCTTGTAATCATGGCCATGGCATGTCCCGTGTTGTTCTCACCCTTTGGGTTCACCACCGTGTCACTTGGTAGTGCCCCCTTAGGACGAGTGTTCAAAGCTTGTGAGATTTGCCACAACTGAATTTCTAAATTGCGAATTGAAGTGTTGTGAGAGGCTAGTCGAGCTTCGGAGTCGGCATTATTCTCCATCATTTGCTTAAAAATGTTCTCAATTTGCACCATCTTATTGTTGGAAGAGCTAGGACCATGGAAAGGATAAGGAGGCGGGTTGTTTGGTTGTTGATACATCGGGGGCATTTTAATGCCCGTCCCCCGATTCCCTTGATTATTGTTCCATCCCCCTTGATTGTTGCCTCCCCAATATCCTTGACTATTGCCACCTCAATTGCTTTGATTGTTTTGAACATTCAAATTTTCTTGATTGTTTTGATTGTTCCAATTACTCCATTGATTCTGACATTTTTTCTGATTCTGAAAATGTCACCATATATGATCGGTATGGTGGACGATCCCAGCCCGATCGCCTGGACCCCATTCTTGTGGTGCCTCACAGTTCAAGGTTCTAGCATGCTCGCGTTCTTGTGCCTTACCATGGCACTTCTATCATAGTGCTTGAATCAACGGTACACTAATCTCCTATTGTGGTTCGAGTAGTTTTGGGGTAACAAAAAGCAGTAGAGGCTATGAACCCTTCTCGGAGATCTAATGAAACTCCGAAAATATTATTTTAAGTCATTCTTGTATCAAAAAATTTAAAACAATGATATATCTCCACAGTTCTCATCAAAACAGTCCCATAAAATCATGTAAAATAAATTTCAATAGTTTAAACATTAAAAAAAATATATGCAAGTCATGGATTCATGAGACATGATTTATGGAACAACATACTATTCTTGAGTTATTAACCATGATAATCATCTAAGAACTTTTCTATAATTCTAATGGATAATGTGAGTCCAGTCGTTCCATTCAGAGCCCACATTAACGTTCTATACAGTCCAACAAATACTTATGTCGTGATCTTTGTGAGAAGACAATTTTAGTAAAAGCATTGTCTCTACTCACCTTGATTCCTTACTTTTGAATACCTTCGTTTTCTCCAATCCAATGGGTTTAACTCACCAAAAAAATCTATACATAGTTAATATAAAAATTAATGCTAGAACTTCCAAGATTTCCAAAATATAGAAACCCTAGGTTTGATTCTTCTCTCCTTCTAGGGTTCATCATTAATCTATGTTTTTGTAGTAGTTTTTAGGAACAAATATCAACCATAAACCTCTCTAACAATTGTGGTTGGAGGCGGTTACGAAACTCACCTTAAATCGCGAAACCCAAGGTTAGAGAGACCTTGTTCTTGAGTTCTAGTTGAGAATCTATTGAGTTTGAGATGGAATATTGTTAGAATTAATATTTGGAAGTAGTATTCTAATGTTAATCGCATTGAAAATGAACCTTAGGAAGTATGAGAACCCTTGGATGACCTGAGGATGAGAGGGGAGGTTTAATCTTTAAAGAATGAGGTTATTTTCTCTCTCTCCCCGTCTCTTTTATTTAAATCTCATGTCTTCGACGTCACGGTCCACGCCCAGCGCTACCCAAAATGCCCAAATAAAATTATTTCTGGTTTTGGAATTCTGATTGGCGCATGACGCTCCCCCGGGTACCCAAAAACGCGGCCTATTTTTCTGACATGATAGTATTAAGTAAAATGCCTATAACGTTTTATAGGAATATCAAAATGATGAACTGTTTAAAGTATTAGAAACTACACTTCAAGATCTTTCTATTGATATATAGCTCAAATATCAGTTCATTATATAATGATAGATATGCTCATTGAAACTTAGGTCATGTGTGGCTAAGGTCATGTTCATCCCTTAAACATCTCCAATATGTTCCAATTTACCCCTCTCCTCTTATAACTATCCATTCAACCTTATAACATAAGATTTATGTAGTTTATACCTTTATAATGTTTCATAGACCTTTGTTTCCAACTTAGAGCTTGATCAAAACTATAATACTTGGCGAAAATTCTTCGGGGCTTTACAATCTTCCTCCTTATATGGCATTCGTCCTCGAATGTCGAATGAGTCACTTACAGTTACAACTCCTATTATTAACTCTCTATCACTTGGAATGGTTTCCTAAGACGCGAAACTTGACCAGCACTTTGAAATTTCTTATAAACATCTATAGTGCCTCCTTTGGAACTAGAACAACCACAAAATTTTTAACTTGCCAAATCTCAATATTTATTTCCCACATTGTTATCCAACTACAATCCAAAATCCAGGCCACTCATGATCACACATAGCTATCAAAACTTGTACATATATAGGTAGGAAAACTTTTCAAAACTTGAAACAGTACATGCCTCTTCCTCAAATAAATGATGGTACTTTTTCTTCAAGTCCTCTTCGGCTTCCCATGTAGCCTTTTCTAAGTCTTTTTTAAGTCTATAATTTCTTGAGGATAACATGGAGCATGACTTTATATATATAGATCTTTCGTGACTTTTAAGAGAAATTATGTAATAGTAAATTCCCTTACATATCATATGAAGCTACCATACAATTATAGTTTCATAATAACCTCCTTCGCTTGTGATTCAGCCTCTATGTCCGAATTAGCTACCCTTACTATTTTGGTTTGCGACATAACCGTACTCACTATTCCACTTCTATTCTAATTATTTCATCATGAAAAGACACATATATGTTAGGAAATGCACCCTCTATTGTAGGTTGATAAGTGGGGATTTTGACTGCTTATTAGTGCCTTTTAGCTTATGTTTTAGTCCAAAAGCAATTGAATTGTGTTCCCGAAATTAATGAAATTGTGCAAAATTACAAGAATGTTGGAAGTTGGTCTCCTGAGATGAAATCTGACTTAAAAAGGAGTAGTCCGAAGCACAAGGCAATAAAGGGCGTAGAAGTACAATGTACGATCCGCAGAATTCCATTTGCGGCCGCAATCCAAGAGGAAGAATTTAGGAGAAATGTGCGCAAACTGCAAACCGCACATGAATTGTGCGACTACAAAACTGGGCTAAGAGTCGAAGTTCAGAGAGTATGCAAAAATACCAAGTCCAGAAGCCTCTGTGAATTGCCGACCGCACAAGAGTTGTGCGGCCGCAGAAGATTTGCCTTGCGGCCGCAGAAGATTTCTTCGTGGCCGCAGTTCAGAAATGTGCGGCCGCAGAACTCCACTTCTTGCCAGATGAAGAAATCTGTAGACCGCACATCTAATAGTGCGACCGCAGAACATCCTGAGAGGTATTTTTGTTCGCAATTTTCAGCCTTGTATAAATAGACGAGTTTCACAAAATTAGGTCAAGTTTGAACGTATGAAACTGCTGTAGCCATTTTTCTTTACTACTTTAGGAAGTTTTACATTACTTTGGTGTATTTACATTAGATTTAATCATTTTAAGCTTTTATTATGAGTTTAATTAGTTTTTCTTCCTTATTTTCTTCAAATCTCATTATGAGTAGCTAGACGTTTACTAGGGTTGTGACCCAAACCTAGTATGTAAACCTTATGGGTATCTAATTTATTGCTTATTTATGATTGGGTGTTGAATATTTAGCTTATTTCATGCTTTAATCTTAGAATTGATGGTTTCAAACATTAATTCATGCCTATTTGATTTAGTCTCTACTTGAGAAAGAGGGACCTAGTCTAGGATAACTTGGCTAACAAGGAATTGGATCAATTGAGAGATTGATTAACCCAATCAAAGGGTTCAACCTAGAGATAGTAATAACCCGACTTGATCTCTTATCAACTATTTTGGATGATACCCATTTGGTCTTGAGAAAACCAAATTGGGCAAAACCACTCTCTGACCGAGAGGTATTGAGTGTATAATGTCTAGTTGAGAGATATAATATACCACAATTAATAAAACAAGCATTAACATTTTATCCTATTAGGAAAACACCTAGGTTATGGTCACAACTTGGGTTGTTCAAAACCGAACCATAACCGTTAACCGAACCGAAAAACCGCTTATTGGCTTATTGGTATCGGGTTATCGAAATAATAGTTGGTGAACGAATTGAGATTTTATAATTAATGGCTTAACGGTTTGGAGGCGGATTACTCAATTTTTTTAGTAGATAAACCGTTAAGCCGTTAAGAATTTTTATATTTGTACTTTTACCCATGTATATAAAGTAATTTTTTAAACCCTAAGGTACTCTTGGGAACTTCAAGGTACTCTTTCTTGAATTCCCAACTATTGTTTCCCCTTTCTTTTGCAATCAAAACATGTTATATTTACAGTATATTGAAAAGCATGTATTCGAAATGATGTACGTTAAGAAGTTACGTGCATCTCTTTCTTTCTTCTTATGTTGTTGGTATACATATTCCTTAATTGTTAATTAAATATGACAATATACAGGAAAATATTCTTAGCTATGCAACCAAAAGAACTAAGGTTCAAAATTTTTCTATTTGATTTAGCTGATAAACCGCCCAATAATCATTAATCTGATACCAATCCACCTGTTGTCTTATTGGATGGCTAGCAGATTACTACATTTATAATCCGATAACCGATAAACTGAACCATTAAGCGTAATAATCCGCTCAATCTTCCCTATAAGCACCCCTTGTCACAACCCTAGGCCTTTAACCCATTTGGAAAAACCTTATAAACAATTATCTTTAGTCTACTTTATTTATCTTGTAATTATTATTAACAGTAAAAATGGAAAACAAATCCCTGTTGTGGAACTGCAATTGAGATAATCCAATTGTTCATTTGAAATATATACCCCTAACTCTCATCTTAGCTCCAGTGGATTCGACCCTGACTCCTAGTTGGGTATTTGTTATTGCATACGACCGTTTCATATCTCTATTGAGGCGTGCATTGGACGTGATCAATTTTTGGTGCCATTGTCGGGGGAGTTAAAATGGTGTTAGCTATATATTTGGTTGTGTTTTTGAAATATCTTCGTTTCCTTCCATGTTACTAAATTATTTGAGAAATCATAGGTACAACCATGGCGAACAATGAGCTCGAAAAGTTACCTTTGGGGGATGTGGACATCGAGGATGACCAAATTGATGAGGTTTCTCTTGAACCTCAAGTCAATAGAACAGGTTGAGTGCCTCATGATAATTTACCCGCTCCACCTCCACCTCCAACACGAGCGACTCCACACCGGGTGTTACCCAATGTAGGATATACTAGTGCAATAGTCCATCCCCATATTAGGGCGGGCAACTTTCAAATCACCAATATGATGCTCAGTTTGCTAGAGCAACGAGGTTTCTTCACTGGGGCTCCAAATCAAAATGCATACAAACATTTGAAGGGGTTTGTGGACACGTGTTGGGGGAGCAAACAAACAAATGTCTCCGAGGATGCATTGAGGCTAAGGCTTTTTCCCTTCTCTCTACGAGGAAAAGCTATAGATTGGTTGGAACGTTTGCCGAACCATTCCATTCACACTTGGGATGAGTTGGTGGAAAAGTTTATTTCTAAGTTCTTCTCTCCGGGAAATATGGCTACACTTCGGGATGAGATTTTGGCATTCAAGCAAGAGACAAATGAACCACTACATGAGATATGGGAACGTTATAGAAAAGTAGTTAAGGAATATCCCAACAACGATATGATGGAGAATATGATTCAACAAACTTTCTATCGTGGTATTAACACAACCAAACAATGTGTAGTGAATCAACTTGCCAGTGGGAACTTCATGACTACGCATTATGTGGAGGCATGCGAGATTTTAGATGAAATGGTGGAAACATCATCGGCGCGGCAATCCCGGGCTAATGTTCCACAAGGTGATCCGAATGTGATCCACCTTCACAAAGAGTTGCATGACCATGGGCACGACATTGCCAAATCGACTGCCACCATGAATCAATTAGCAAAGGCTCAACTTCAACAAGTGCAAAATCCTAAGCAAGTCAATGCCATGGAGTGAGTGAACATGATGGTGAACAAAACACTGACCAAGGGTCCACAAGTGCAACATCGAGTGGAGAATTATGTTCAAGAAGATAGTAGTTTTTATCAAGATGATTCTTACAATGAACAAGAAGAGGAGGTGCAATATGGGAATAACTTCCACGGCCCATACCAACAACAATGGCGACCTCAAAATAATCAAGGCAGTTGGATTTCTAACAACCAAGGAAATTGGAGTGGCAACAATCAAGGGAATTGGCATAACAACATCAATCAAGGAAATTTGGGGGGGGGGGGGTTTAATAATCAAGGCAGATGGAACAATAATCAAGGAAATCGGGGGTCGGGTTTTCAAAGGCCCCCGATGTATCAACAACCGATCAACCCGCCTCCTTATCCTTCCATGGTCCAAGTTCTTCAAACAATGAGATGGGGAGTATTGAGAACATGTTCAAACAAATGATGGAAAATAATGCTGATTCGGATGCCCAACTTGCCTCACACAACACATCGATCCGCAACTTAGAAGTTTAAATTGGGCAAATCTCTCAAGCTATAAATTCTCATCCTAAGGGGGCACTACCAAGTGACATGGTAGTAAACCCAAAGGGTAGAAACAACACGGGGCATGTCATGGCCGTTACTATAAGAACTGGAATAGGTGGGAATGCACCACCTCAAGTCAAAAGCAACTTGTGGATGATGAGCAAGTGGTACAAGATGAAAAGGTCCCGAGCACTGTGGTGCAATCGAATGATGAAGTTCGGATTGATATTGATGAAAGTGTAGAAGAGATTCAAGATGAGGTAAACCCGTCTATGGATCACATTATTGACATACCGGAGCTGGTAGTACAAAAGGATAAAGCACCATTGCCTAAGCCTCTACCTCCATACCCTCAAAGACTTGGAAAGCAAAATGGCGAGAATCAATTCAAGAAGTTCATTAAAATAATGAAAAGTCTCTTAATCAATGTGCCATTAGTTGAAGCTTTGGAGCAAATGCGTGGTTATGCAAAGTTTATGAAAGATCTCGTGACAAAGAAGAGGTCAATGACTTTTGAAACTATTAAAGTCACTCATCAAGTGAATGCAATTGTGCATTCAATGGCTCCTAAGCTAGAAGATCCCGGTGCTTTCACGATTCCTTGTACAATTGGAAATGCCGAGTTTGCTAAAGCTCTTTGTGATCTTGGGGCAAGTATCAATTTGATGCCCTATTTGGGTTTCAAGACCTTGGGAATTAGGAAACCAAGACCCACCTCTATGAGATTGAAAATGGTCGATCGTAATATAAAGAGACCTTTGGAAATGATTGAAGATGTCTAGGTTCGTGTTGATAAATTCATTCTTCCAGCGAATTTTGTCATTCTAGATTGTGAAGTTGATTATGAGGTGTCGATTATTCTTGGAAGACCTTTCCTTGCTACGGGGAAGGCTCTTTGTGATGTTGAAGCCGAAGAACTCACTTTCCGGGTTGGTGATAAAAAAGTGGTGTTCCATGTGTGTAAGTCCATGCGCCAACCAAATAGCAATGAGGTGTGCTCTTTTATGGACTTGGTGACCGATGTTATTGTGGATGACACAAGTGCTATGATTAATGTTGGTGATATGTTGGAGTCCGTCTTGCTCAACTTTGATGATGATGAGATGGATGGCTTCATGGAATGTGTGAACTCTTCGCAAGGAATGGGGTCGTACAATTATGCACCCCGAAAATTATCTTTGGATCTTGAAAATAGGACAACTTCTACAACAAAGCCTTCCATTGAAGAGCCTCCTACCTCGGGAATTCAAACCATTACCTCCACATCTTCGGAATGAATTTCTTGGCCCTTGCTCTACTTTACCAGTTACTCGTTCCTCTTGTTTGACTAACGTGCAGGTAGATTCTACATTGGCAGTGCTACAAAAGAGGAAGAAGGCTATTGGGTGGACATTGGCGGGTATTCGGGGAATAAACCCCGCATTTTGCATGCATAAGATTAACTTGGAAGAAGGCGCAAAATCATCTATTGAACATCAAAGGAGACTCAATGAGGCTATGCAAGAAGTTGTCAAAAAGGAGATTATCAAGTGGTTGGATGTCGGGGTTGTCTACCCCATATCTGATAGTTTATGGACTTCTCCGGTTCAATGTATCCCGAAGAATAGGGCATGACGGTGGTCACCAATGACAAGAATGAGTTGATTTCTACAAGAACGGTGACCGGCTTGTGATTGTGTATGGACTATCGCAAGCTCAACAAATCACAAGGAAAGATCATTTTCCACTTCCTTTCTTAGATCAAATGCTTGATAGATTGGGCGCCCGTGATTTCTATTGCTTTCTCGATGGATATTCTGGCTACAACCAAATCCTTATTGCTCCGGAGGATCAAGAGAAAACAACCTTTTCATGTCTCTATGGTACTTTCGCCTTCAAGCAAATGCCATTTGGTTTGTGCAGTGCACCTGCGACTTTTCAAAGGTGTATGATGGCTATCTTCATGAATATGGTGGAGGACTATCTCAAAGTTTTCATGGATGACTTCTCGGTGGTTTGAGATTCTTTTGATGATTGTCTTTCAAATTTAGATAAAGTGTTGACAAGATGTGAAGAAAAACATTTGGTGCTCAATTGGGAGAAGTATCATTTCATAGTCAATGAAGGCATTGTCCTTGGCCATAAAATCTCAAAGAATAGAATTGAAGTTGACAAGGCAAATATTGAGGTAATTTCAAAACTTTCACCTCCATCTTCGGTGAAGGGTGTGCGTAGTTTCTTCGGACACGCAGGGTTTTACTGGCATTTCACCAAAGATTTCTCTAAGGTGGTGAACCCGTTGTGCAAGCTTCTTAAGAAGGATGCTAAGTTCAACTTCGATGATGATTGCGTGCGAGATTTTGAATTGTTAAAGTTCAAGTTGACAACTACTCACATCATCACCGCTCCAAATTGGAGTGTCCCTTTTGAACTCATATGTGATGCAAGTGACGTAGCGGTTGGGGCTATTTTGGGGCAATGCATCAATAGGATTTTTCACCCGGTCTACTATGCTAGTAAGACCATGAATATTTCTCAAGTCAACGACACCGTTACGGAGAAGGAGCTCCTTGCCATTGTGTTTGCAATTGAGAAGTTTCACTCGTACTTAATAGGTGCAAATATCACTGTCCACACAGATCATGCAGCACTTCGGTATATTATGAGAAAGAAAGATTCCACATCTCGGTTGATGAGATGGGTGCTTTTGTTGCAAGAGTTTGATATTGACATCCAAGATAGAAAAGGGAGTGAAAACCAAGTGGCTGACCATGGCTACACTTCGGGATGAGATTTTGCCATTCAAGCAAGAGACAAATGAACCACTACACGAGATATGAGAACATTATAGAAAAATAGTTAAGGAATGTCCCAAAAACGATATGACGGAGAATATGATTCAACAAACTTTCTATCGTGGTATTAACACAACCAACCAATGTGTAGTAAATCAACTTGCCGGTGGGAACTTCATGACTATGCCTTATGCGGAGGCGTGTGAGACTTTAGATGAAATGGAGGAAACATCATTGGCGCGGCAATCCCAAGCTAATGTTCCACAAGGTGATCCGAATGTGATCCGCCTTCACAAAGAGTTGCATGACCATGGGCAAGCCATTGCCAAATTAACTACCACTATGAATCAATTAGCAAAGGCTCAACTTCAAAAAGTGCAAAATCCTAAGCATGTCAATGCCATGGAGGGAGTGAACATGATGGTGAACAAAACATTGACCAAGGGTCCACAAGTGCAACATCGAGTGGAGAATTATGTGCAAGAAGATAGTAGTTTTTATTAATATGATTCTTACAATGAACAAGAAGAGTAGGTGCAATATGTGAATAACTTTGACGGTCAACGAAACAACTTCCACGGCCCAAACCAACAACAATGGCGACCTCAAAACAATCGGCAATTAGAGTTCTAACAACCAAGGAAATTGGAGTGGCAACAATCAAGGGAATTGGCATAACAACAACAATCAAGGAAATTGGGGGGGTAACAATCAAGTCAGATGGAATAATAATCTAGGAAATCGGGTATCGGGTTTTCAAAGGCCCCCGATATATCAACAACCGATCAACTCGCCTCCTTATCCTTCCATGGTCCAAGTTCTTCAAACAATGAGATGGGGCGTATTGAGAACATGTTCAAACAAATGATGGAAAATAATACCGATTCAGATGCCCAACTTGCCTCACACAACACATCGATCCGCAACTTAGATGTTTAAATGGGGAAAATCTCTCAAGCTCTAAATTCTCATCCTAAGGGGGCACTACCAAGTGACACGGTAGTAAACCCAAAGGGTGAAAACAACACAGGGCAAGCCATGGTCGTTACTATAAGAAGTGGAAGAGGTGGGAATGCACCACCTCAAGTCAAAATCAACTTGTGGATGATGAGCAAGTGGTACAAGACGAAGAGGTCCCGAACACTGTGGTGCGATCAAATGATCAAGTTCGGATTGATATTGATGAAAGTGTGGAAGATACTCAAGAGGAGGTGAACCCGTCTATGGATCACATTATTGACATACCAGAGCTGGTAGTACAAAAGGCTAAGGCACCATTGCCTAAGCCTCCACCTCCATACCCTCAAAGACTTAGGCACTACCAAGTGACACGGTAGTAAACCCAAAGGGTAAAAACAAAACGGGGCATGCCATGGCCGTTACTATAAGAAGTGGAAGATGTGGGAATGCACCACCTAAAGTCAAAAGCAACTTGTGGATGATGAGCAAGTGATACAAGACGAAGAGGTCCCGAACACTGTGGTGCAATCAAATGATGACATTCGGATTGATATTGATAAAAGTTTGAAAGAGACTCAAGAGGAGGTGAACCCTTCTATGGATCACATTATTGACATACCGGAGCCGGTAATACAAAAGGCTAAGGAACCATTGCCTAAGCCTCCACCTCCATACCCTCAAAGACTTGCCAAGCAAAATGGCGAGAATGAATTCAAGAAGTTCATTCAAATAATGCAGAGTCTCTCAATCAATGTGCCATTAGTTGAAGCTTTGGAGCAAATGCCAGGTTATGCAAAGTTTATGAAGGATCTCGTGACAAAGAAGCGGTCAATGAATTTTGAAACTATAAAAGTCACTCATCAAGTGAGTGCAATTGTGCATTCAATGGCTCCTAATCTAGAGGATCCCGGTGCTTTCACGATTCTTTGTACAATTAGAAGTGTTGAGTTTGCTAAAGCTCTTTGTGATCTTGGGGCAAATATCAATTTGATGCCCTATTCGGTTTCTAAGAACTTGGGAATTAGGCAACCAAGACCCACCTCTATAAGATTGAAAATGGTCGATCGTAATATGAAGAGACCTTTGGGAATGTTTGAAGATGTCTTGGTTCGTGTTGATAAATTCATTGTTCCAGCGGATTTTGTCATTCTAGATTGTGAAGTTGATTATGAGGTGTCGATAATTCTTGGAAGACCTTTCCTTGTTACGGGGAAGGCGCTTTGTGATGTTGAAGTTGAAGAACTCACTTTCTGGGTTGGTGATAAAAAAAGTGGTGCTCCATGTTTGTAAGTCCATGCGCCAACCAAATAGCAATGAGGTGTGCTCTTTTGTGGACTTGGTGACCGATGTTATTGTGGATGACACAAGTGCTATGATTAATGTTGGTGATATGTTGGAGACTGTCTTGCTCAACTTTGATGATGACGAGATGGATGGCTTCATGGAATGTGTTAACTCTTTGCAAGAAATGGGGTCGTACAATTGTGCACCCTGGAAATTATTTTTGGATCTTGAAAATAGGACAACTTCTTCTACAAAGCCTTCCATTGAAGAGCCTCCTACCTTGGAGTTGAAACCATTGTCTCCACTTCTTCAGTATGAATTTATTGGCCCTTGCTCTACTTTACCAGTTACTCTTTTCTCTTGTTTGACTAACGTGCAGGTAGATTCTACATTGGCAGTGATACAAAAGAGGAAGAAGGCTATTGGGTGGACATTGGCGTATATTCGGGTAATAAGCCCTATATTTTGCATGCATAAGATCAGCTTGGAGGAAGGTGCAAAATCATCTATTGAACATCAAAAGAGACTCAATGAGGCTATGCAAGAAGTTGTCAAAAAGGAGATTATGATGTAGTTGGATGTCAGGATTGTCTACCCCATATCTGATAGTTCGTGGACTTCTCCGGTTCAATATGTCCCGAAGAAGGGGGCATGATGGTGGTCACCAATGACAAGAATGAGTTGATTCCTACAAGAACGGCGATCGGCTGGAGGATGTGTATGGACTATCGCAAGCTCAACAAAGTCGCAAGGAGAGAACATTTTCCACTTCCTTTCTTAGATCAAATGCTTGATAGATTGGATGCACGCGCTTTCTATTACTTTCTTGATGGGTATTCGGGCTACAACCAAATCCTTATTGCTCTGGAGGATCAAGAGAAAACAACCTTTACATGTACCTATAGTACTTTCGCCTTCAAGCAAATGCCATTTGGTTTGTGCAATGCACCAACGACTTTTTAAAGGTGTATGATGGCTATCTTCACGGATATAGTTGAGGACTACCTCGAAGTTTTCGTGGATGACTTCTCGGTGGTTGGAGATTCTTTTGATGACTATCTTGCAAATTTAAATAAAGTGTTGACAAGATATGAAGAAACAAATTTGGTGCTCAATTGGGAGAAGTGTCATTTCATAGTCAAGGAAGGCATTGTCCTTGGCCACAAAATCTCAAAGAATGGAATTGAAGTTGACAAGGCAAAGATTGAGGTGATTTCTAAACTTCCACCTCCATCTTCGGTGAAGGGTGTGTGGAGTTTCTTAGGACACGCAAGGTTTTACCAGCGTTTCATCAAAGATTTCTCTAAGGTGGTGAACCCGTTGTGCAAGCTTCTTGAGAAGGATGCTAAGTTCAACTTCGATGATGATTGCATGCGAGCTTTTGAATTGTTTAAGTTCAAGTTGACAACTATTCCCATCATCACCGCTCCAAATTGGAGTGTCCCTTTTGAACTCATGTGTGATGTAAGTGACGTAGCGGTTGGGGCTATTTTGGGGCAATGCATCAACATGATTTTTCACCCGGTCTACTATGCTAGTAAGATCATGAATAGTGTCCAACTCAACGACACCGTTACGGAGAAAGTGCTCATTTCCATTGTGTTTGCAATTGAGAAGTTTCGCACGTACATGATGGGTGCAAATATCATTGTCCACATAGATCATACAACACTTCGGTATATTATGAGCAAGAAAGATTCCAAAGCTCGGTTGATGAGATGGGTGCTTTTGTTGCAAGAGTTTGATATTGACGTCCAAGATAGAAAAGGGAGTGAAAACCAAGTGGCGGACCACTTGTCTCGTTTGGAGAAGAAGGGGAGGCCACATGATGTGAAATTAATGACTTCTTCCCTGATGAGCAACTCTTGGCTATTTCAATGAAAGAGGTGCCATGGTTAGCGGATCTAGCAAATTTCCTTGTTTGTGGAATCATCCCAGATGAGTTCTCTTCAAACCAAAGGAAGAAGTTCAAATGGGATTACCAAGAATATTATTGGGATGAACCATACCTTTTCTAGATTTGTATGAAAGGGATGTTTAGAAGATGTGTACCGGAAGAAGAGCAAGGTAAAATTTTTGGGGGTTGTCATTCTTCGCTATATGGTGGTCATCATGATGGAGCAAGAACGGCGGCCAAAGTGCTAAGTTGTGGTTTCTATTGGCCCACTCTTTACAAAGATTATAGTGAGCTAGTGAAAAGATGCGATGAATGTCAATGGGCCAGTGGAATCTTAAAGAAAAATGAAATGCCTCTCACTACCATTTTGGAGATTGATATTTTTGATGTGTGGGGTATTCACTTCATGGGTACTGTTGTGAGTTCTTGTAGAAACACCTACATCTTGGTCGCGGTTGATTATGTGTCCAAATGGGTTGAGGTCGTTGATCTACCTAACAATGAGGTGAGAAGTGTGGTGGTGTTCTTAAAGAAGAATATTTTCACAAGGTTTGGTACTCTGCGGGCTATTATAAGCGATGGGGGTCATATTTTTGTAACACGGCTTTCGACACTTTACTTAGCAAGTATGGTGTTACTCATAAAGTTACGAGTCCCTATCATCCACAAGCTAGCGGTCAAGTGGAAGTCTCTAAACAGGAGATAAAGAGTATTTTGTCCAAAACGGTGAATGCTAATCGGACGGATTGGTCCAAAAAGCTTGATGATTCATTATGGGCTTATCGAACGACTTACAAAATACCTATCGGAATGTCTCCATACCGGTTGGTGTTAAGAAAAGCTTGTCATCTTACGATGGAACTTGAGCACAAAGACATGCAGGCTCTAAAGAAGTTGAATTTTGATTGGGATGTAGCCGCTAACTTGAGGGTTGCACATTTGAATGAATTAGATGAGTTCCGATATCATACGTATGGAAGTTCGTCCTTGTACAAAGAAAAGATGAAATGTCTTCATGACAAATACATTTGGAACAAAGAGTTCAAGGTGGGCATTCTTGTGTTGTTGTTTAACTCAAGGTTGAGAATGTTTTCCGGGAAGTTAAAGTCTAAATGGAGTGGTTCTTTTGAAATTGTGGGTATGACACCTTTTGGTGCATTGGACTTGGAGAACAAAAACAAGGATGGTCATCGGGTGAAACACTATTTGGGAAAAGTTGGAGATAGCCACGTCGTAGTGGTCATTCATTTCAAATAATGGTATTCTGCATTGTGTCGCGACGTTAAATCAGGCGCTTCTTGGGAGGCAACCCATGTTCCTTTTTCTTTTGTAGTTAGTCGTTATTTTTGTGCTAACATGTTTTGAAGTGTACTACAGGGATGAGGGTGACTTACAGGAATTGTGGACAGAATTCTGGCTTAGTGTTGCAAGAATTACAGACCGCAGTTGATTTGTGCGGACTGCACATTTATGGTTGTTGCAACAAAAGTGTACTACGGCTGCATAGTTAGCTTGCGGACCGCACAAATAGGAGGTGAAAAATATCAATTCTCTCAAGTTTGGTGTATCATAGAAAAGGTCAATTTGCGGCCGCACATAAACTTTTGCGGGTCGCAGACTAGATGTCGACTTAAGCTCACTAGGTAACAGAGTGCGGACCGCACATGAAATTGTATGGCTGCACTCGCCCCTCCTTCCCTTAGAAAACCAAGTAGTATAAATAGAGAGATAACGGCAACTGTTACGTTTTTTCCCTCTCTTAGCACAAACAGAGTAATCTCTTGAAATTACTTAGTGAATCTGTCTATACACACATACAACATTTTTTATCAGTCATTCCTCACACTCATTCATCTGGTATGCTTCAATTTCTTGTTAATCGTTTTATTTTAATTTGTAGATTTTTAGTCATTTTTAGGCCATTTGTCAATAGAATTCAATTGTACATTCATGTGGGGGTAATTCTGTAGTGGGTTAACTAATACATGCTCTATGGGGACTAGGTCAACATATTTTCAAGCCTCTATGTTGTTTCCATGTCAAAATTTGCACAAAATTGCAAAACCTAGATAGACATACTGGACCTTTCGTAGTTATTTTGAATTCTGCGGACGCACCTAAAATTGTGCGATCCGCAGAAGTTGATCTAGGGAAACATTAGTTAGGAAGGGGTCTATGGCCGAAGGTAAAAGGTGCGGACCACAGAATTCCCATTGCGGCCGCAGAACAGCCCTTTTACTGTCATTAGAGAGTCTACAAAATTGTGACTCAAATGTGCGACCGTATGTCTAATTGTGCGGACCGCAGAAATCATGTTGCGGACGCACAACAGCCAATTCTCTGTCATCATAGAGTTGGCATATTTTGGACTTCTGAGTTGTGGCCGCAAGTGAAATTGTGTGGATCGCACTTCACTTTTTGCGGCCGCAAGACAAAATTATGCGGTCCGCAAGGCCTCATCTGTAGCTGCAAGAAAATTATGCGGACCGTAGATCCTTATCCTGCAAGCATGATTAAACTGTGACCCCTACTGTGTTCTTGGTGTATACTTTCATATCTCCTTGTTTGACTAAACATTGAATTGCAACTAACAATCGCTTATGCTTGATACAGATAATGGTTCGATATAGAGGCACAAGTGACACTTCTAAAGGGAGGGGTGAACCTTCTAGGGGTCGAGGAAAGAGTGCCTTACCCCTCGGCCAACAAAGGACAATAATAAATAAAGCTACATCCGGTAGAGGGAGAGGTGGAGATATCTCTGAGATGAGCTCTTATGTCCCGTCTAGGGAAGTATCAGAGGGCAACTCAGACTCTGTTCAAGAGCAGTCAGCTGTACAGTCAAGGCCATCAGGAAGATATCAACTCAGGGATGAGTCGTCCTCATCTCATAGCACTTCCGAGGGTTTGGAAAGTGCTAGTCAGGCTTCTGAGCCATCCACTACACCTGTCCCCGAGGCACAACATACATCAGTTCAGAACATCCCCGATGATGGCAGAGGGGGAGATGCTATAACTGTCGGCCTTGAAAGTTCGAAGAAGAAAGAGGTCTGGGAGGATCGTTTTGTCTGCTTGGCTGCCTTCATTAGATTTCGTACTTGGTGGTCAGTGATGTCGCTTACTCTTGAGCGACAGTTTCAGTTGAAAGATCTGGAGAAGTACAACCTAGCAGTGTTGAGACAGTTCAGGGAACACAAAGGGTGAATGTGGTTCACCCAGAGTGTGGTGGATGCCAAAGAGTACCTTGTCCGTGAATTCTATGACAATGTGCCGCATATCAAAAAAGGGACAAAGGTCACCAAAGTGCATAACCTCAAAGTGAGATTTGATTAGCATACACTCAACACATACTTGGGTTATGAAGATGTTGAGCCAAAGGAATATTTGGAGAAGCTTGAGATGGCAGATGCAGCCCGGCCTTGGTTAGAAGATATTCTAGCAGCACCAGGGCCACCACCACCATGGATTACCGCTGGGGTTCCTATCCACAAGAGCACACTGAGTTTCTAGGTGAAGGGGTGGCAAACCTTTGTCTGCAGCAGACTGGACCCAAGCCAAAATGAGACTTACCTTCCGATTCCTCGGGCAGTTCTGGTTGCTTCTATTATGGCCAGGTACCCTATCAATGTGGGGGCCGTGTTGTTGGCCAACATCTCAATGATTGCTCGGCAAGATGACTCGTCATATCCATATCACAACACAATCACAGAATACCTCACAGATGCAAGGGTAAAGCTGAGGGATTATGACACAAAGGTGAGGCCGAATAAGCCTTTTACTTGTTATTCACTGATGGATGCGAACAACCCGAAGAAGAAAGTTTAGCCTCCTACCACTGCGGGCCGGTCTGATGAGCCAACTATGGTAGATGTTGATGCAGTTGTTGTTCCATCCACTTCGGTCGAGCCTTCCTCTAGTTTCGCAGTTATGCTTCCGCTATCATCCACAGCCCCTTCTGAAGCTCCTGATACAGCTTCCACTTCATCCTTGAAGCTGGTGCCCATGCCTACTTCCCCACTTTCTACGTTTCGAGTCTCCTATACATTGGTCAGCCTCAACAACTGGATGCAGACAACAACTGCAAAGTTGTCTGACTTAACCAGTACTGTTGTAGCACAGTCTACTGCTCAGGCACCTCAGTTTCTCCCGACAGTTGAAGAGGCATTGAAGAAGATCCTAGAGAACCAGAACACCATTATGGCAACCTTGGTGCAGCACAGGTCAGTGATCGAAGAGCTGGGAAAAGAAGTAAAGAAGATGAGAAAGTCCCAGGCCAGCAAGAAGTCAGCGGCTCCGGAGACAGGTGACCCGACTTGCTATAGCCGGAGATATTCCATTTGACATGCTGATTGACCCACACCATTCAGGCCCAGATCCTACTACACCGGTGGCACCAGCCGACCAGTCTGAGGAGCCAGACCTTGCTGCCGATACTACCGAGACAGTGCGTCAGATGTTCACCAACCCAGCGATACCCAGAGTTGAGGATGATGAGATTCAGTTGGATGAGACTGAGGGTGGTGACATTGCTGGGGACACATAGATGTCCAAGGAGTCATAGGAAGTTTTCTTCACTCTTTCCCCTCTTTTAATCTTATTTTTTTAAGAATTGGGGATAATGCTTATCTTTTTTTTGGGGGGGGGGGAGTGGAGTTTATTGATCATATTTTTATACATTCTGAGACAATTTGCATGTAATAGTTTGATATTATTCTCTCTTTTCTTATTATGTACATATTCTCTCTCTTTCTCTCATTATGTACATTTATTCTATCTTTAGTAGTTTTTGCTTAGTACCTTCTTTATTTTTGTTTCTTTATTAGTTCTTTGATTGATTTAGTAGTTTCTTTTTATATTTTAGAAGATAATAAGCCTTTGGATTTCTTAATATCACGGTTCTTTTCGAAGGTAATTATTGTATGAATCACGTGACTCGTCCCAACGAAGGATGGCATGACAACCTTCTTAAGGGAATTAATTTATTTTTTGTGTTTAGGTAATAATAGTAGTAGTAATGAATAAAAAGACTTAATTAAGTCATGCTTGAAGAGTCAAACTTGCTTCAATTGGTACCAGCACACTTAACTACGTGCTTATGGTTAAAAATAAGGTTTTTGAAAAAAATAGCTCTAGTTCGTGACTTTGTGACTTTTATGTTGACTTGGACAACCATCGAGTGGTTTGATTGGACCATTGTGATTTTTAAACTTGAATGTGGTTGTTGTGGTCCCTCGACTATGTCCTCTTTATGACCATGTTACAAGCCTTTACAAAGGAGGTCTCGAGCCTTTCTCATTTGATGACCATATTACAAGCCTTTACCCATTTTGTCATGACCCTCTCTTGGCACCCGAGCTTTCCTTAACACTTTTGTATAACAAATGGCTAAAAGAGTAAGTATGGGGGGAGAGATGAGGAACTTGAAAAAGGTATCAAAGCATAAAAAGAGAAAAGAAATGATCTCAATGAGAAGAGAAGGCAAGAATAGAAAAGAATAAAAAGAAAAATGCAAAAAGTGAATAAGTGAAGGGTTGAAGGGATTCAATAAGGATGTAATGATCCCAAACACGGAGAAATCAAAAAGGGAGAAAAAGAATGAATTGATCAAGAAATAGTGATGTTAAGTGTCTCTAGTCCCCAATGAAAAGAAAGTGCCTCTAAAAATTGGCAAAGTGTAAGCCGAAAAATGAAAAAAATGGAGTGCTTAAGGAAAGGTGTAACCACTCACCCATACTGTACCCAACCCTAATCCAAAAGCCTTCATTACATCACGAAAGAAGTCCTACTTGATATCAAGTCGAGTGATCTTACATAAGTGGTGATCTACATGAGGGTCAAGCCTATGGTACTTGAATCCGTACTTGCGACATTCTCTTGAGAGAGATGAGTGTACCTTTCATAAATCTTTGGATTGAGTGTTAAATTTCTTAAGTGAGCTAGGCAAATGAAAAGTAGAGGAGGAAGAGTTTGGAGTCCACCATGACCTACATAATAGAGCAGGAGTCCTTGATGAGTAAAGCCAATTCTTGAAGCTCGAATGTCACATTAGAACTATATGTGCATGAATGTTTAACTTGTCCCCTTGTTGATAATAAATGAGTAGTATGGGTAATTGTCGGTCCCAACTGATATATGGATAACTAACCTTTGACTCGCTGAAATGTCCCTTAACTTTTGGAGGTGGGACCTAATTTATTTGCTTGAGCACAAGCAAAGATTTAAGTTTGGGGGAGTTGATAAGTGGAGATTTTGACTGCTTATTAGCTCCTTTTAGATTATATTTTAGTCCAAAAGCAATTTAATTGTGCTCCCAAAACTAATAAAATTGTGTGAAATTAAAGGAATGTTGAAAGTTGGTCTCCAGCGATGAAATCCGACTCAAAAATGAGTAGTCCAAAGCACAAGGTAATAAAGGGCGCAGAAGAACAAATGTGAGGTCCGCAGAAATAATTGAGGACCGCAAAATTCCATCCGCGGCCGCAAACCAAGAGGAAGAATTTAGCAGAAATGTGTGCAAAGTGCGGACCGCAAATGAATTGTGCGGCCACAAAATTGGGCCAAGAGTCGAAGATCAGTGAGTATGCAAAAAGACCAAGTCCAGAAGCCTCTGTGAATTGCAGACCGCACAAGAATTCTGCGGCCGCAACCCAAAAATGTGTGGCTGTAGAAGATTGCTTCGCGACCGCAGTTCAGAAATGTGTGACCGCAGAACTCCACTTCCTGCCAGATGAAGAAATCTGCGGATCGCACATGGAATTGTGCGGCTGTAGAACCTCCCGATGGGTATTTTTGTCCGTAATTTTCAGTCTTGTATAAATAGACAAGTTTCACAAAATTAGGTCAAGTTTGAACCTCTGAAGTTGTGGTAGCCGTTTTCCTTTACCTTTTTAGGAAGTTTTACATTACTTTAGTGTATTTACATTAGATTTAATCATTCTAAGATTCCATTATGAGTTTAATTAGTTTTTCTTCCTTGTTTGCTTCAAATCCCATTATGAGTAGCTAGACCTTTACTAGGATTGTGACCCAACCCTAATGTATAAACCTTATAGGTATCTAATTTAGTGCTTGTTTATGATTGGGTGTTGATTATTTAGCTTAGTTCATGATTTAATTATAGAATTAATTATTGCAAATATTAGTTCATGCCTATTTTACTTAGTCTCTACTTGAGAAAGAGGGACCTAGTCTAGGATAACTTAGCTAACAAGGAATTGTGTCAATTAAGAGATTGATTAACCCAATTAAAGGGTTCAACCTAGAGATAGTAATAACCCGACTTGAGCTCCTATCAACTGTTTTGGGTGATACCCATTTGGTCTTGAGAAATCCAAATTGGGCAAAATCAATCTATAACCGAGAGGTATTGAGTGCATAATATCGAGTTGAGAGCTATAATGTACCCAATCAACAAAACAAACATTAACATTTTTATCCCATTAGGCAAACACCTATGTTATGATCATAGCCCTAGGCCTTTTACCCATTTGAAAAAACCTTAAAAATAATTATCTCTAGTCTACTTTCTTTATCTTGCAATTATTATTAACCGTAGAAATAGAAAACAAATCCCTGTTGTGGAAGTGCAATTGAGATAATCCAATTGCTCATTTGAAATATATATCCCTAACTCCCATCTTAGCTCCTAGTGGATTCGACCTCGACTCCTAGTTGGGTATTTATTATTGCATACGACCGTCTCATATATCTATTGAGGTGTGCTTTGGACGTGATCATAGGCCTGCTCATAAAAATCATAATGTTACATCAGAAACATGACTCATATATAGGAACTTCTTTCTTGGTTTTTCTTTCTGGACTTCTTAAGGTTTAGGGGGATTGAGGCATCACTTCCCTCTTCTTCTCAGAATATATATCAATTCTTCTTATAGACCACACATTTATAATGTATCTTGTTTTTTGCAACCTCAATTTCAAGACGTCATTCATCAATATAAGACTACCGGTGCCTATTAATCATTTATATCTAACATTATTTTTATCCTTTTTTGGTCTTAGAATGCCACTTATCTTATCATGTTCGCTATATCAATTTGGCAACTTGGCCCTCTACCCACTTGATTGTTACAAATAGAACTACTTCTAAACTTATGACAATATCTAACTTTGTGAGTTACTTGTTCTTCGGGTAGGCTATTATCCACCTTCATATGACTTGTGACAAGTGGTGCAACACATCTATGTATGTTCTTCATCTTCTTATCTTTTCTAATTTTTTAAAACTACACAAAAGATGGTGGTGCGCTTCTACTATTTTTGGAATTACAGTAGTATAACGCTCATACCTCACTTATTGGCACCATTCTCAATTTTGTCGTGCAATTAAAGTTTGTCACACAATTCAATGCACGATAGACATATATGAAGGGTATGGTATCACATAGCCTAGGCGCACTAGATTACTCAATCTTAGATTTTGCACTATAAAACTAATATACTTGTATGCATTCTTACATAACTCTTTGGCAAACAACACTCTAGTGCTATTTTAGCCTCTTAGTCTATTAACACCTTAAGAATTATACCCATTGGTCTTATGTTGTATGTGCACTCACAATATCTATTTTTCGATGGCATCCCTCATCAGGTTCTCTTAATCCCTTGATTCTACTACAACATTCACGGTGCTCTTATATTATTTTTGGTATTTAATTCGCATTACGCATGCACCTTTAAAAATCTGTTTACATACTTAGACCTGCCATTTACTGTAATGATGGGTTGCTAGCCAACAATAAATAATTTTGGCTTTGCCTTTTAAGAGAGGATGTTACTTCATTCTCTAGTATGAGTCTTTGGTCGTGACACCACATACATTGCAATTATATGGATTTACTATCTATTTGTTTCCCAGATGGATGAGGACTCTTCTTGTTGGGCCAATCTCATACCGACTTTACTTGTCACGACTCACCCTTTAAGGATTGAGCATATTCTTTACCCTTCTTTGTGTTTCATAGGATTCTTCCTTAATTGCGGATGTTTCACTTAGGCACTCTAGTAATCAATCAGAGATATGTTCTTTCATGCATCCATTTTCTTGGAGCGAAGTGTCCTCTATTTACTTTGATACTTACCTCTCATATACAATTCTCGGGATACTAACCATTTGTTTAGATTTATCCTAGTATTGTCAACATCTCTTTTAATGTACTTTCCCCGCACATTCAATCCTTCCATAATATTCAAGATTCCTTGATTCCATACTTTGTAGATGAACCCCTTCCCGATTCATTACTCACATATTTTAATAACACCAATTAGTCATGATCTCATCTAGTGGATTATTTTCTTCTAGTTATATATATCTTTAGGTTATACTTTCTTATTTCATCGTCTAGCTCGTGTAATACCTAACACCTGACCACTTATTTGATCAATCTCTTTAGGTTAGTCATGATCTCATCTAGTAGCTTATTTTCTTCTAGTTATTTATCTCTTTAGGTTATACTTTCTTATTTCATAGTCTAACTCGTATAATACCTAACACCTGACCACTTATTTGATCAATTGGCTCACTCATCCTAGGCCCTCTTTATTCTTATTGTATCCGAATTTTACAGCACTTCAAAAATACTAATCTTATGTCTAAGCATCATATACCATCCAATTTATTGCATTAGGTTGCACACTTCACATGCAAATCACCTTGATACTATTTCTTGTAATGTTCTATTCTATTTTGAGTCACATTTAGGCGAACTTGAGAAAGTGAGACTCTTCCAGAAACACATATTCCAACTCTCAAAATCTACTCTGCATTGGTACAACTCTATGCGTGCAACATAGAAAAATATGTTTTATGTAATCTTACCTTTTTGATATCATACATTTACGAAATTTCTTGGGGTATCTCGAAATTAAACTTCTAGCGCGAAGGCTAACCTTTCTGATATCTCTCTTCTTATGCCTTGGCTTTTCTGAATCTTTCTGTCAAACTATGGTACGTTAGCCATGCTGAACATCTATCATAAAAAATATATTGTAAATTTTCATTCTATTTGTGCCTACGTGCTAGAAATTCTGGAGTTTATTCACAAGCTCAACCTTAAGTTATATTAGGCACCACTGACCATGATCAATAGTCGAGATTCAAGTCATTTCATCGCATATCTCTGAATCCTTCATAACTATCCTAGCTTCAAAAAATATCAATATTGCTTTAAGAACTCTAGGGCCTTAAGCCAACATATCACACTTGTATCTTATTAGAAGTATATTGCTCGCTTCATCCATTTTTTGTAGCATTCATCCTCTCCATAATATAAGGATGACTTTATGAGTATTGTGAGTTTTCTTTTCCCAAAAGAGAATTGCTTATAGTGTACATTTACCTCCCTTCTACGTCCTATTGTCCTTTGGTACTCATGACCAGGCAGCGTATCTTTAAAGAGCTTGGTGTTGTCATTCTACCGTGGGTCGCCTCATGGTGGTAATTTATCTCAACTTTGAAATCCCGAGGCCATGTCTCTTTGTACTTCTTAAACTGTAATAGACCACACATGCACTTCAAAAAATCTATTCATTGTGTTACTATAGGTCATAATACATACAATAAACTACTAGTTTTCTTCTTATCGTATTCATCATTTAGAGGACATTCTTTGATAGGAACCACAAAGTACTCGCT
Organism: Nicotiana tomentosiformis; assembly: GCF_000390325.3. Classification (NCBI taxonomy): domain Eukaryota; kingdom Viridiplantae; phylum Streptophyta; class Magnoliopsida; order Solanales; family Solanaceae; genus Nicotiana; species Nicotiana tomentosiformis. The sequence goes on along the minus strand of NC_090817.1, from coordinate 92,445,505 downwards.
GCAACTACCATAAGTTTCATCTTAAGAGTATGTACAATTCTTATCTGACCCCCGTACATAACTTATTAGCCTCGTTGTTTTGAATAAAATTTGGTCTCAACTCAAGGACGAGATCCTGATATGTATTCCTTTGGCCTAATCTCTTCACATTAACAGTAGCATATGCCATGACTGACCTTCTGGGTATATAAGTTAAATCTAGACATAGCTTAGGGATATATTCTGTCATCGTGTTACTACTAACCTTACTAGCACCAACTCCTTATGAGTCTTATGACAACTCTAACCTTATTGAAGACATCATCACCTCATCTATTTAGTACAAAGTCTTTGACATATTTATGATAGTTCTAATTTGTTACAGTCTTGAATTAGGTCATCTCGGTATTACCTCACTCTCCTTTTTGTGGTACTCTTTTCTTGGTCAGTTCCCGGCTTAACCTTTTTTTTCTCCTTTAAAGGTAGTTAACATCGTAAACCACCTCACTTGTAGATGATGATGTCTTGATAACATTTCTTCTTAAAGTCTCTAATTGCATCGGTATATCAATCATTTGATTAATCGATGAAACTGGAAGTCTGATTCTCGCTTGAAGCTTTAATGCACGATCTAGAGTAAGGAAGAATGCGAAACTTTTCTTAAATGTATGTAGTCCCTCGTTTATAGAAGTGAGGCCCTTACAACGATAAACGAGACTCTACTGACACGACTTCATATACCCCTAGGACTCTCTAAACCTGCTTCACTAATACCAAGTTTGTCACGACCCAATTTCTAACCAAGTCGTAACCGGCATTCAATGCCTTAACTTGACCGAGCGAACCATCTAGGCGTTTCTATTTTGTTATAATTCTATTATGCAATGCATCTCTCAACACAATTCAATATAATTTAAAAAAAATTCTTTTCTAAATCTTTAATCGAAATAATAATCGGAAAAGAAATTCATTCTGTTATCTGAAATACATTGAAAAACAAATGTAATGCAAAGTAGACACTCATGACTCTATTTTGACCTTTTCTACGAAGCCTCTTAGAAATACTGAATAGTAAGACAAAATTCTGGAATTAATGAACTCTACGAACTAAAATGGAGCTCACCAAATTTGTTGGTAATGAGAGGAGAATATCCTAGCTCGTAGCCTGCTTACGTGCAAAATATGTGCCTACAATGACATAGGTCAATGTATGATTCCGTGAAGAGAACGTCACTACACCACTGCAGTACTCAGTATGTAAAGCAATCCTCCCATTAAAGCTGGAACGAGACTCTGAAAGAAATATGTATACATGATATAAGAAAATTCTAAAAGCTTCTGATGAAGAGTTGAAAAAAACAACTCATATATCTGGTATAAAGTTCTTCTTCATGTCATTCATGAGAATTCTATTTCTTTAATTTTCACTTGTTTTCTGAAGAAAAAAATTCAAATAGATAAATATATAAACTTTCTCGAAACAATCCTTGTAAATTTTCTAAAGCATTTTCTTTTCTTTTATTTTCTGGGGAATTCCATTGAGTTTGACATTCTTTCTGATTCTGATTATGAAAAGGTCACCATATGATCGGTATGGTGGACGATCCCAGCCCGATCGCCTGGACCCCATTCCTGTGGTGCCTTACAGTTTAAGGTTCTAGCATGCTCGCGTTCTTGTGCCTTACCAGGGTACTTCTATCATAGTGTCCGAACCAACTATACACTAATCTCCTACTCTGGTATGAGTAGTTTCGGGTAACATAAACCACTAGAGGTTATGAACCCTTCTCAGAGATCTAAGAAAACTCCCACAATATTCTTCTGAGTGATTCTTGTATCACAAAACTTAAAATAATGATATATCTCCATAATTCTCAACAAAACAGTTCCATAAAATCATGTAAAAGAAATTTCAATAGTTTATACATTAAAAAAAAAAATATATATATATATATATATAAGTCATGGATGCATGAGACATGATTTACGGAACAACATACTATTCTTGAGTTATTAACCATGATAATCATCTAAGATCTTTTCTATAATTCTAATGGATAATGTGAGTGCACTCGTTCCATTCAGAGCCCACATTAACATCTTATACAATCCAACAAATACTTAATCATGATCTTTGTGAGAAGACAACTTTAGTAAAACTGTTGTCTCTATTCAACTTGATTCCTTACTTTTGAATACCTTCGTTTGCTCCAATCCAATGGGTTCAACTCACCAAACAAATCTATAGATAGTTAATATAAAAATCAATACTAGAAGTTCCAAGATTTCCAAAATATAGAAACCTTAGGTTTCATTCTTCTCTCCTTCTACGGTTCATAGTTAATCTAAGTTTTTGTAGTAGTTTCTAGGAACAAATACCAACCATAAACCTCTCTAACAATTATGGTTGAAGGCAGTTATGAAACTTATCTTGAATTGCGAAACCCTAGGTTAGAAAGACCTTGTTCTTGAGTTCTTGTTGAGAATCTATTGATTTTGAGATGGAATATTGTTAGAATTGATGTTTGGAAGTAGTATTCTAACGTTAATCGCATTGAAAACTCATCTTAGGTAGTATTAGAATCCTTGGATGACTTGAGGATGAGAGAGGAGGCTTAATCTTTAAAGAATTAGGCTATTTTCTCTCTTCCTGTCCCTTTTATTTCAATCTCACGTGTTCGGCATCACGGTCTGCACCCAGCGCTACCCAAAACGCCCAAATAAAATTATTTTCTGGTTTTGGCGTTCTTATTGGCGCCTGGTGCAACCCTGGGCGCCCAAAAATGTGGCCTATTTTTCTGACATGATAGTATTCAGTAAAACGCCTATAACGTTTTATTGGAACATCAAAATGATGAACGGTTTAATGGGTTAGAAACTAGACTTCAAGGTCTTTCTTTTGATATATAGCTCAAATCTCAATTCAAAATATATTGATATATATGCTCATTGAAACTTAGGTCATGTACGGCTAAGGTCATGTTCACCCCTTAAACATCTCCAATGTGTTCCAATTTACGCCTCCTCTTATAACCATCCATTCAACCTTCTAAACAGAAGATTTATGTAGTTTGTACCTTAATAACTTTTCAAACATCTAGTGTCTAACTTAGAGCTTGATAAAAAATATAGTAATACTTAGCGAAAAATCTTCGGGGCTTTACCTAAATGTGCATCATTAGATCTGAAACTGAAAGTACGCGTTATAATTGGAAAACAAGCTCAAAAGTGAAATACCCACATTAAAAATTAAAAGATCCTTGCAATTTAATTTCATTAAATGATATTAGGCCTAATAATATTCTTGATTACATTCAAGCACTCTGTGGTGTTGTGTCTTGTTCACGAAGTAGAAGGGACCTCAAGATAGCTTCACCGATTGGACCAACATGCCACAACGCATGTCCACCATCACTAACTTCATGATAATGAATCCAAGGTAGCCTCTTGGAAACATATCTTTGTAAGCGACAAGGTACTATGTTGTCCTCATAACCTTGCCAAATATGAACTGAGCTTTCTTTTTCATCAGGAAATGGATTACCAAATTCTAGTGGATCAAAGTCCCACTTTCCATAAGCCAAGGTGAAGTCTTGGAGAAGAGACTCAAAATCACTTTGCTTCGGATAAAGTTTCTGCAAATTAATTAAGACAATTAATTTTCAAGATAATCATTTCGCGAAAACTCATGTTTGATTTGAGAGAGGTGGATGATGAGCTTTACCGGGTCAAAAACTTCCGATCTATTTGCATTCTTTGCAACTTCCCTGTCCTTTTTGCTTAACAATGCAGAATTGCCCGAGAAAACATTGTTCGATTTTTGTGTAAAAAATGAGTAGAGTAACCCAGGAGCATAGCGTGCGAGCCAAATTACTAATCGCCAAAGCTTGTTATTATGATCGTTCTTGATCAAATCATGAGGAAGGGAGTTCCATTTGTAGTTGATTATTGGAACAACAAAAGCCACGCCTGATAGCCTGTGTGGTATGCGTCTGAGGCAATTCCAGGCAGGATAGCTTCCAGCAGAAACTGAAATTAGATAGAATTTTGATCCTATTTGTAGTTGATCAGCTACTTCTTCTATATCACAAGCTTCACTTTCTAATGACCGTTTAGGATTTATATCACTTTCCCCATATCCAGCTCTATCAAACTGTAGCATATATATCCTCATCTTCTCTAGGATTTCCTAAAGAATATAGTTAGTAGATCAATCTAATGAAAACATTATTTAGGAGCTAAAAGCGGAGAGACAAATAAACTATTATTGGATGTCCCTCTCTGAGTGTGAAATATCAAAACAACCATGTTAACAATTAAAGAGAAAAAATGAGCATCAAACATACTTTTAATTCTTAGGAGACTAGGACGATAATGCTTCAAGATTAGGAAAGTAAAATGTTGTATTACTAGTAAAGTTGAAAAGGGTGTTAGCTAGTCATACCTGGGTTGCAAGAAAATCCTTATCTTTGGAGCTATTAATCCCATGGACAAGGATGATTCTGTGAAGGGATTTGTGCATTGGTACTCCTCTTTCTCTGTATGCCAGCCATCTTCCATCCTTTAGTCTGATTCTTGGTGAAGAAACAACTCTCTGCATTTCCCTGCTATTCGATGGTGATCTTTGAGAATCAGAAAACCCCACGAAACTTAACACCGAAACTGCAATTTTCTTTAAAAGCATCTCCAGAAGGGAGATGAAAACTAATAGAAGCAAGCCAACAAGTTTCCTTAAATCCATTTCTTGGAAAGAAAAAGAAATGAAAGACAGAGGAAAACAATGGTGGGATTGATTTGGGCAGTCGTTTCTCGCTCTGAAAATAAGTTGCTATTTTATTAGTACTATCAGTGTTTCTGATACAAAATTGCGATATCTATATTTATCCAAGGGTGTGAGTGGGATGGTTGATATTCTTTCTCTCAAACTAGAGGTCTTGAGTTCGAGTCTAGCCATACGCTAGCTGTCATCCTCCTTTTTTTATTGCACTAAAATAATCTCCTACATTAGTGATCAGAAGGCAACTAAAATGTCATATAGGCATTTCCTGTTACATTTAGTCCCTAGCAGTCTTGTTCAAATACTTTGATTACAAACAGAAAGGGGACGCGGGAGTCATAATAAAGAAACATTTAATTCTACTCTTCCTACTTTCCTTTCTTCAATATCTGTTAATCATCCTACTCTTCTTTCTTTGATACCCACAAGTAGCAAGTCTCTATCTCTAGTACATATGTCCTGGTAATATTTAGATGACAAACACAAGTACTGGAATAATGCTAGTCGGCTGCTGGGAAACAAAGGAAGAAGAAGAGAGGTTGCATTTGGCTAGGGGTGTTATTGTTGTTTTGGTGAAAATGGGGGGGGGGGGGGGTGGGGGGAAGACTTAACCCAACAAAAACGGGAGGAAGAAAATAGAAATAAAAAAGAAATGACAGGCGGCTTTTTTCTGAGAGCGTAATTTTTTTATTTTATCTTTTTTCCTATAAACGAAATAAGATCGTCGCAAAAGAGCTTTTTCTTGGCGACTTCTTATGGTTCGCCGATAAATGTTTACTTTCCAAGTCAAATATGAGAGTCGCCACTATCAATTTATGTGGCGACTAAATGTGTCCCAGAAAACCATATTTCTTGTATTGAATTCTTGTTTACATGAAACTTTTGAAAGAGCGAAGGCTTTACTGTGAAGCCTTGGTACAGCAACAGCAGTTATATGAGAGGAAAATCACCTCCGCTCTATTAAAGAAACTAGTTAAGTTACAAGCGCGGTCATACATGTATCATTATAAATTTAGTTGATATAGAAAATATAAAAGTTTATATAAAATTTTATGATTAAAATATAATATAAGACATATGCAAAATGTAAATTAAATGTACAAAAAAATATATATAAAAAAACAAAAAAGGAATAAAAGTGCCACATAGAGAAAAGTTAGCTTTCATTTTATAGAAAAAGAATATGTAACATAACTCTTCTAGCATGCCTTTGATTTATATTTGTCCACAAATAATTTTAATTATTGTAAACAATATCATTTGTTATTAATAAATGTATAACTTAGAGGTAACTATTATTCATAATAAGAGACATTTAGTCTAAAAAAAAGAGTAAATTTTATGGGTGGTCATCCAGCTTTGTATGCATTACACAAAAGTCGATATTCTTTCTTTTGTTATATAAAAATCATTTTCCTTTGCTCCACTTTTCACAAAAATAACTTTCGATATTTTTTGTTAAAACCCCACCTAAAATGTGAGAGAAAATAATAAAAATGATCCTTATATTTTCCGGTAATTTAATATGCGCCCATAAATATACTCCTTAGTTGTTTTGATTAATAAAGTAGTCAAAAGTGAGTACTTTTGGTTTTCTCGAGTATTTAACAAATTATAATTGTTATTTTATTGAAAAATGCGAAAAAAGAGATTACTATGGAATCACATTTAGAAGTGTATTTTTTACAATTTCGGCTATTTTTGACTTATTATAAGATTTTGTATAACTTTTTGAGGCGTAATATGCTATTTTAAAATTTATTTCTAGCATCTTATGCATTTTTTTGTTTTACTACTTCTAGATTTGACAAGTCCATCCCATCAAAGTATTTAGTCTTACTTGCAATTAGGTATAAAATAACTGAATTTTGTATATAAAATTCGTATATCATGAAAGGAATAACTCATTTTCAACGTGAATATAGGTTAGTTGCATTAAAGTCAATTGTGGCGATTGGTGAATTTGCGTTCATCCTTTGGTTCGACTTTTGGACAAATCATTAATTTTTTTTATTGATTAAATGATCAAATACTAACTATTATACAATAAGAAAAACATGAAAGTCCAGAAATTAATATAACAATAAAATAAAAATAACATTCGGACACATTATTAGTTTGCCTTTGTATTTTACTTCTATTATTATCTAGTAATTGGACTAATTTGAATTCTTGCCGCCAAGCCGTGTAAAGCTCTTTAAAGAAGAAAACGGGATCTACCAGACTGCCACATTCTCTAACTTTGCAAAATATAAAAGAAAAGATCAAGTACAAAACTTTCTAGTTTCTACATTCTCCAACAAAAGCTATGAACTCCACACCTTTTATAGTGTCAATTCCTGCCCATTGAAAGCATAAAATATTATACGGGAATCGCACCCACAAGGCTACAAGAAATATAATATGTCAATAATGAACTCAAGATACTTAAACAAAAGATATATCCATATATAATCCTTCGTTGAGTAAATCATCTGATATTTAACTTAGATATGTTTGAGCAAAAAATAAAAGAAGCGAAGAAACCCATGAAGTACTTAGTGTTGAGTACTCCATGAGCAAATAAAATAGTGGAACTCCATTTTTGGTTTAGTTTCTTGAGAATTCACATGAGAGCCAAAGTTATTTGCCTTTCGGTAGAAGCCGAAGCCTTCTTATAACGGTAAGCATTGGTAAGCACTTAAACCTTTTTGTAACGGTAAGCATTTATTCCATATAAATTAGCAAAAATATTACTAAGCATTTGTCTTAGAAACACATTTGTCTTATAAACCAAAGGAAAAAGTTGTATATGTTAGGAACACATCCATTAGAATTCAGAAGCGACAGTAAAATTTATTTTTCCTTATATCATGCAGCTACAATCAAGGGAAAAGACGCAAGTTTGTTAGTTTATTATTTTTTTTTTTTGTATTTTCTTTACGTAAGGTAAAGGCAAAAATTGCAAAACAATGGAGAAAAGAGACAATATAATTGATGGTCATTGGGAATGACTAAATTATTGCATTTTAAAAGAATTCTTTATCCGTTTAGTTCTATTAGTTGAATAAATTATAGGACATTTATTGTCACGACCAAAAAACTGCTAAAGGTCGTGATGGCACCTAACACCGCCGCCAGGCAATCCAACGGTGATCTATCAACTTACCTATTTTAGTAATTGAAATAAAAAAAAATCTTAATGAAATAGTATGAAATAGATTTTCAAAGTAAGTGATAATATTTACACATCTACATCAACGAACAACCCGTAGGAACTCCCAAAACCCGTTGTCACAAGTACATGAGCATTTTTCTAAGGAGTACAATAAAATAATTATTACAATAAACAGTTGTCCCAAATATAATAAGACAGAATAAAATAATTATTACAATGGAGAGTCGGTAGACTGCGATGCATAGCCTTGAATGCAGCTCACATGAAGTCTCCTCAACAGGTGCGCCTATAAATCATGTACTGAGAAATTCTCCTTCCGAGCCATTCACTGCCGCGATCCATACATAAGCACTCTACCATTACACCAACACGGTGCGATAACAACTCATGAATAACCTAGAAATCCGTGCATAGCCTCAAAACCATAGGAAGTACATATACTGATCTGAAAGGATAGAACACCCTTCCGCAAAGTGACGATAATAACTCGTCCGAACACGTAGGGAAAACATCCGGCACTACGTCTACAGTATCAATACCACTAATCGACGTCCAATTGACAGCAAGTTCTTCGTGTCGCATAAGATTGAGTATGAAGAAAATAAAGGCTCAAGCCTCAATGGAATCAAACCGTACGATGAGGATATCAAGAAGGGAAGTGCTCTTAATAGCCCTATAGCCTCTTGAAGATAAGTACAGATGTTTTCGTACCGATCCTCAAGACTCTACTAGACTTGCTCATGACTCGTGAGACCTAAGTAAACCTAACGCTCTGATCCCAAGCTGTCACAACCCAAAATTTGCTAAAGGTCATGATGGCGCCTAACACCGCCGTCAGGCAAGCCAACAGTGATCTATCAACTTACTTACCTATTTTAGTAATTGAAATCAAAACTTTTCCTTAATGAAATCATATGAAATAGATTTTGAAAGTAAATGATAATATTTACACAATTACATCAACGACCCGCAGGAACCCCCAAAATCCAGTGTCATATGTACATGAGTATTTTTCTAAGGAGTACAATAATAATACAACAGTTGTCCTAAATGTAATAAGACAGAAAAAATAATTAGTACAATGGAGACTCGGTGGACCACGATGCGTATCCTGGAATGCAGCTCACATGAAGTCTCCTCAACAGGTGCACCTACACGCCAAGGTGATCATCGAATGAACCTGTCAGATCCTGCACATTTAGTGTAGAAGTGCAGCATGAGTACGTAAATCAATGTGTACCCAGTAAGTGTCTAGCCTAAACTCAGATAAGTAGTAACGAGGGGTCGACATCGATACTTACTAAAGGTCCAATAAAACAATATAATAAAACATAAGCAGATATGAAGCATACGACAATGATGGGGTAAATCTACAAGTTACATAATCTTCCAATTACTTCTTTTAAATCATGAATTTCTAAACCATGTATTCTACCTTAATGACTTAGAAAAATGTCAAGTGTCATTATCAAATAAATAAGGAATACCATATAAAACGCCGGGCATTAGTGGAAGGTTTATCTCGTGAACATTCGGATTACTAACGATATAACGCACGATTTCGCCGAGGTCGTTCGGTCGATCCAGAATAATGTGTACACTGCCGAGGGACGTGCGGCATGATTCATAGATGCATCTATATACTACCAAGGCATTCGGCCCGCTCCATAAGAAAAGTAAGGAAGTCATCGAATTACGGGACACGTTTTTACAATACAGCACACAAGCATAAAATGAATATAACTCTTACCGTTTCTCAAATAACTCGCCCACAACTCAAAGTGTTAAGGCTTGACCTAGTCTACATATATTTACTTCTAAATCAATTTCAATTATAACTTCAATAAATTAAGCCAACAGAATGGGTTCAAATAATTCAAATATTACATGATGAGATCCTAAGTCTACCCGGACATAATATGATGTAGCTACGTACGAACTCTCGTCACCTCGTGCGTACGTAGCACCCACAACTAGTTGCACATAATAATAAATATCACCTAGGGGTAGTTTCCCTCTCACAAAGTTAGACAGGAGACTTACCTCGCTCCGAAGTTTCATAACCGGCTCCAAAGCGTCTATAACACCTCAAACCCAAGCCTGTCGATCCAAAACTATTCAAACAATGTGCAACCAATTAAAATATATTCTAATATCCATAATTAATCAATTTAAACAATTTTCAACTCTGCTCGAAAAGTCGATAAAGCTAACCCTCGGGCCCACGTTCCCGGATTCCAAATATTTTCAAAGATAACTTTACCCATGACACCACAAACTCAAATATAAGATTTATTCCTAATTATATGTCCAAAATCGTGGTCAAAATCCAAAATTATAAATTTTAGGTCTTCTACCAAAATCCCACAATTTTCCTCCTTAAATCCACATATAAACCTTACATTAAGCTCCCAACAAGTGGGAAATTACTTACCTTGTGTTACATGATGAAAACGCCTCTAAATCATCCAAGAACCTAGCTCCAAAAATCCCAAATGAAAATGACGAAATGACCAAGTTCGATCCCCTTATGTTCTGCCCAGTTTCCGCTTCTGCGGACATATTTATGCATCTGCAGCCTCGCTTTTGCGAGCCAAAATACGCATCTGCGGAGCACACTGCCCAGCTGAGACCTCGCATCTGCAAAAGCATTTTCGCTTCTGCGCAGGCGCTTCTGCGATGGCCAAATGTGCATCTGCGGATCCGCCACTTCTGCGTCTTAATTCTCGTTTCTACGATTCTGCAGGTACAGGAATTTCTTCGCACCTGTGACCACTGCCTTGCCCCTTCCATGTCGCTTCTGCAAGCTTGACCTCGCTTCTGCGATGTCGCTTCTACGACCAAGACATCGCATAAGCGATCACACCAGTTGCTACCCAGCTTCAGCATTTCTTAGGTCCAAAATATCAATTCGTTAACCATCCGAAATTCACCTGAGGCACTCGGGTCCTTAACCAAATATACCAACACATCCCAAAATACAATACGAACTTAGTCGGGCCTTCAAATCACATCAAACAACACTAAAACTACAAATCGCACCTCAATTCAAGATTAATAAACTTTAGAACTTCAAACTTCTACATTCGATGCTGAAACCTAGCAAATCAAGTCTGATTGACCTCAAATTTTGCACTCAAGTCATAAATGACATAACGAAGTTATTCCAAGGCTTGGAACCCCAAACGGACATCGATAATATTAAAATCCACTTCAAGTCAAACTTAAGAATTTCTTAAACTTTTGAAATACCAACCTCCCATAATAAGCGTCGAAATGCACCCGAGCTCGATCATCATACGAACCTATTGGAACCTTCAAATCCCGTTTCCAAGGTCGTTTACTTAAAAGTCAAATCTTAGACAATTCTTCCAACTTAAAGCTTCCGAAATCAGAATTTTCTTTCCAAATCAACTCCGAACTTCCCAAGATTCGATTCCTACTACACATACAAGTCATAATACCTGAGGTGAATCTACTCTAGGCTTCAAACCGCCGAACAACGCGCTAGAGCTCAAAATGACCGGTCGGGTCGTTACATTCTCCCCAACTTAAACATATGTTCATCCTCGAATGTGCTAAGGACTTCTCGTGAGTTGTCCAAAATCACTATTTAACACCTCGTGCACCTACCCGTGCCACCACATTCCAGTTGAACACATTAGCTCGAGCCAGACTGAAAATTCTCCCTATAACCTTAGCTAACAAGCTTTAGAACCAAGTTCTGACTTCCGAATTTCTTTACAAGGCCTGATCCTAACACACGGACACCGTACCAATTACCACATACTGTACCAAAACATGATCATGCATCTATGCCGAAATCACACCATGCTCCACATAAGTCTGTTGTCCATAATAACATTCCCCGACCACAATAACTGAGATTCCACGAATCTGATGCCCACAATACACCTCATGACACATGTATGTCCTGTTCCAACTCTCGCAATGTTGCCACGACAAAAGAGATGCGTAGAAACTCATAACCACCTGCCGAATCAATAATTCATGGAGTATCTCCTCCTAACAAGAACCATTACCTCATTTTGAATTAAATAACGATATTTTCTCTTTAATGAACCTTATATAAATCTGATTGCTCAAATTTCAGGTCCAATAACCTCGTCTCACCCAGTACAAGCTACTCAGGCAATAAGTCATCTCAGACACTGCCAAAAATCTTATATGACGCCCATAACGCGCCAACAAGCTCCAACTCGAATGCGATACATAAGGAAAACAAACTCTAGAGAAGGACTACCAAGCCCAGGTAACGAATAAATAGGCCGAATAGATGTTGTGAACCTACCTCAGGGATGAAAACAAGGCACACAAAATATGTGTAAGGAGCTATGCTCAAACTTTCATTGTTGCGGCGTGCAACTCGATCCGACATGACACTATTGCGGTATGCAACCCGATTCACACAACATGCCCGTGGCTGCGTGCCACCTGATCCACACATAACAATCACGAATAAAACACACATATCAAGCCGTAATGCTTATACTTACGAAATGCCTGAATATCGAACACAAGCACGCCAAGTGCATAATACCAAATCCTAGGGATACGGATAGCGCCATACATTACGAACCCCAAGCACAACTAAGGTGCAATAAATGACCTGTATCTCGAGAGCCACCCTGCTCACATAATACCACAAGCTACATAGGACATCAACACGTGTGCGAATAATCAAGCCGTCGCACAACCCACATGGAATAATAGAGATTTACATAGAATAGCTGATGGCGGAAATAACATTCGACCTGACGTAAAGCACACACTTACGTTAGTCATACCAACGGATCTCACACCGATTCTGATCATACCATACTAGGCTAATAACTTTCTAAAGATCCACAATGGCCCTATTCATGACACATAAGAACAACCGTCAAATCCGAAACAAACTCACAAGGGCCACAACCCAAGGAATAGGGAGCCTCTCAGTCATAAGCTCTCGCATTCGCGATGTTACCATAACCTCCATACTTGGTCCTAATCTTTAACAATCAAATGACTAACATGCCACACTTATACAAATCTCCCTGTGGGGTACGCTCCCATGACCTTCCGCTCAGGTAGCAAAGTCCGCACATCCATACCACCAACTGTACTAATTCTGTTAGGCAAATCACAATCCGCCAATCAATACACAATGCCTCTTCAACAGAACACCATGCTCAGGCGATACTAAGATAACGCCAGCTCACTCTAAACATTTGAATTCTGCCCTGCTCATCCAAGCTCGTAACATTCTTATCAACACCGAACCGCAACCTTGATCCTCAACTTTCAAATTCTCATGCTGCTCACTACACCCATCATGCCGCTACGAGAGAATATAAGAATTCATCATAACCCCTGAATTACCAGTAGAATAAACACTTCATTGGCTAGAAACCTTTCACTTAACTCATTTCAGAAGAACAGATGCAACACGCAACCGAATTCCCAAACCGTAGAAAATACAAACCTCAAGTCGTGACCTAAACCGCCATGACTCTTCTGGAATCTATTTACCCAACAAGGCCATGTGAATCAAATACCTCCTAAATCAATCAAGTTATGGTGGTTGTCAAGCCGCACGTACGTCCCAAACCACATGTATAACTTCACATACCGAAGGGACTGATCATTGCCACAATCATGTCGATTCAACTACTACTAACCAACCCAACTCCTTTCAATTTACTCTTGACTTGTCTTAGAAATAAGAATAGCTCCATTCGCAACATAACGAACTCAATCCGCACTCATCCCGAGTGACATGCATCACGACACCACATCGTCTCAATACTCATGAACCATCGCATACCCTCTTTATGCACACAATAACATCTCCAACGGGTACACCCATTCTGTAAGACCTTCCGCGAATCCGAAGCTATTTTTTCCATTCCTCCAATACTGCACCGCATACCCGATGATAACATAGAACGTTCCAAGTCCCATTCATAATCCACTGTGAAAACTCGATCCTTAACCACACGACAAACCCGAAATCCTTGGGCATTGAACTTAAATTCTTGAACCCACTAGAACCGTTGTTGAGAGTCACCCACTCTAACCTGATCCCGAATATCACCAAACTTCAATGCTCTGCTAGCACATGAACACATTCTCAAAGAAGTAACCAGCTAAATTTTCTTCCTTGTACATTACATCCATAAGAAACATAGACTCGCAGTCTTCCCAAATCCTTCACCTCAATCGATAAGGCAAAGTATAACACACATTCATCGAGTTCCTTGTTCGAATTACTCCTGACATTTCCTTTTCCTTAGTCATAAATAATCCACCAATACACCGATAACCAGAAACCGCATAAGCAGACAACCACGCGATCCAATCGTAGATGGTGGGGCTCCCCCACTTAGCTTTAAGCTACCATCACATAATGTAGAGCCCATAACGATTCCTCATTCTCAATTACCATGATCACGTACTATTAACCCACCAAATTCCTCGAAGTCCCTTGTTAAGCCTTTCATGAACATTCTGAATAATCAGTCTCAATCACATATTCGACCTCATACCGGGTAGCAAGTAATATTCTTCGTAGAAGCTTCATCAACATCACGCAACCGCTAACCTGCTCATAGGAGGTAACCCACCTATGGAATTCCTTACTGACATACTCCAACGACGCTGCACTAGGTACAACTACCACGTAATCAGTAAACTTTCCTGAGCCCATGCTCGCCCACCGGCTGTATAAGTATGTTCCTTCCCCATTGGCGTCCACTGAAAGTTCAACAATACCTTCCAAAATCAAAGCCATGGTGCATCCGAAATGATAATCAAATCTTTACACCCCTCTTTATTTCAGGAAAACTTCTTTCTACCATATTCAATCTTTCTTCACACAGTAATCACCATTCAAATTACAATCCGTGGACCTAGTCACTTTCTACCATGCCTCCCAAATCTCTCAAATCTTCCTCAAGATATGTGGTTATCCTACAACAGAATACATATACTACTCTAACACTCCCACTTTGGTCAACCATCTCCTTTAAGTAACTTCTCGACCTCTGCTTCTCATGCTTGACCTGCTAGTAATTCCTCCGCTGCGAGACACCTTCCGCCGTGTCCTTCCTCATACTTCACTGTCCCAATGTTGCCTCAAATCAAATCCAAACCTATAGCACTGGAACTAATGAATTGCTATCAACTCTAAATCTCTTAGAAGATCATCTTTCTCCGGCCATCAACACTAGAAATACTCCTTCGATTTCGAAACCGCTATACCCTGCTATCTCTGACAACCGCTTCTCAGGTACCATTTCACAACACCCTGCCCCGAAGGCAATACTCAAGAAGACCATAATGCCGACAAACCATAATGCGTTCAAACAAGGACGACGACATCACATCACAACGAAAATTCCACCACGCTCGAAGATACCTAGTCTCGTTACTCCATCAACTAAAACTTGAACATCCCTCGTCCGATTACCTTTCTTTTGCTGAGATTAAATGTTGAACCTATAAATCATGTACTGAGAAATCCTCCTTTCGAGCCATTCACTGCCGCTATCCATACATAAGCACTCTACCATTACACCAACACGGTGCGATAACAACTCATGAATAACCTAGAAATCCATGCATAGCCTCAAAACCATAGAAAGTACATATACTGATCCGAAAGGATAGAACACCCTTCCGCAAAGTGACGATAATAACTCGTCCGAACACGCAGGGAAAATATCCGGCACTACGTCTGCAGTATCAATACCACTACTCGACGTCCAATTGACAGCAAGTGCTTCGTGTCTTATAAGATTGAGTATGAAGGAAATAAAGGCTCAAGCCTCAATTGAATCAAACCGCACGATGAGGAAATCAAGAAGGGAAGTGCTTCTAATAGCCCTGTAGCCTCTCGAAGATAAGTACAGATGTCTTCGTACCGATCCTCAAGACTCTCCTAGACTTGCTCATGACTCGTGAGACCTAAGTGAACCTAACGCTCTGATCCCAAGCTGTCACAACCCAAAATTTGCTAAAGGTCGTGATGGAACCTAACACCGCCGTCAGGCAAGCCAACGGTGATCTATCAACTTACTTACCTATTTTAGTAATTGAAATCAAAACTTTTCCTTAATGAAATCATATGAAATAGATTTTGAAAGTAAATGATAATATTTACACAACTACATCAACGACCCGTAGGAACCCCAAAATCCGGTGTCATATGTACATGAGTATTTTTCTAAGGAGTACAATAATAATACAACAGTTGTCCTAAATGTAATAAGACAGAAAAAATAATTAGTACAATGGAGACTCGGTGGACCACGATGTGTAGCCTGGAATGCAGCTCACATGAAGTCTCCTCAACAGGTGCACCTACACGCCAAGGTGATCATCGAATGAACCTGTCAGATCCTGCACATTTAGTGTAGAAGTGCAGCATGAGTACGTAAATCAATGTGTACCCAGTAAGTGTCTAGCCTAAACTCAGATAAGTAGTAACGAGGGGTCGACATCGATACTTACTAAAGGTCCAATAAAACAATATAATAAAACATAAGCAGATATGAAGCATACGACAATGATGGGGTAAATCTATAAGTTACATAATCTTCCAATTACTTCTTTTAAATCATGAATTTCTAAACCATGTATTCTACCTTAATGACTTAGAAAAATGTCAAGTGTCATTAACAAATAAATAAGGAATACCATATATTGGATCAATGGATCTTTTGTATCTCTTTTCTTTCCAATTGCTACTATTTAAAACAGAAAGCCTTTCAAATGACTCATAGGATTTAATGTTAGAAAAATTGTGGTTTGTCATGAGATAGCACACTCTTGTAAAAAGTATATATAATGTTGTTTTCTTTAGTCAAAGATTTAAGTGTATCTTAGGCGCTTTAGTATGATCAAGTAGTAAGGTACATAATTCTATTTATTATTTACTAGTACAAGCTAGCCTTTGGTTTCTTGGAGTATCTATTGTTATGTATCATATTTTTTTCTTCAGTTATAAACCTAGTTATCTATCATTTTACTGTCAACATTATTTGTTTCTATCCAAAGATGTCAGGTACATGATCTAAACAAACTGGGAACTAGCAGCTCAATTGCCCCCCTTAATCCCATCACAAGTTCACAACCCCCCCCCCCTCTTAAGTTCACAACAAGAATTCTAATTTCGAAAGCCTTAAGTTGGAGGAATTGACTAAAGTATGATTTTTTAGTAAAAGACCTCGGAACTGGGATTTGAAGGTTCCAACAGGCTCGTATGATGATGTTGGACTTGGGCGTATATCCGGATTGGATTTTGGATGACCTGGGAGCGATTAGGCGCCTATTGCAGAAGTTGGCATTTTGGAAGATTTTCATAAATTTGGGTAAATTTGGGTTGAATTATATTTCAATATTATCGATGTTCGTTTGGGATTTAAAGTTTGGGAATAGCTTCGTAAGGTGATTATGGTATTGGGGGCGCATCCGGATGTGGATTTGAAGGTCCGTAGGCCATACCGGGGGTCATTTGGTGAAAGTTAGAAATTTGAAGGTTTTTAAGAAGTCTGACCTGGAGTGGACTTTTTGATATCGGAGTTGGATTCCGATTCCGAAAGTTGGAGTAGGTCCGTAATGTCGAAGGTGACTTGTGTGCGAAATTTGAGATCAATCGGACGTGATTTGATGGGTTTCGGCATCGAAAGTAGAAGTTTGAAGTTCCAAAGTTCATTAAGTTTGAATTAGGGTGCGACTCATGATTTTGATATTGTTTGATATGATTTGAGGCCTCGAGCAGGTACATGTTATGTTATGGGACTGGTTAGTGTGATTGGACGGGGTTCTAGAGGCCTCGGGTGTGTTTCGGGGTGGTTTCAGATCATTTTGAGATGTTTTGGACTGTTGTTGCTGGTGTCCTTCTTCACGAACGCGAAGGAAGTCCCGCATTCGCGTAGAGGAAATTTGTGAGGCTGCTGTGTTGGCCTTCACGAACGCGAGCAAGTGGACGCGAACGCAAGGCAAGAGCTGGGTGGGCCTTCACAAACGCGGCCAAGGCGACGCGAACGTGAAGAAGAAGGGAAGAGATGGGCCTAAGGCGTAGAAGGCAACGCGAACGCGTAGAAGGCAATGCAAATGCGTAGAAGGCAATGCGAACGCGATCATAGTGTCGCGAACGTGAACAGAAAATTTGGAGACAGTGTTTCTTTGGCCTTCGCGATCGCGAAGAAGGGCGGACCTGGTTAGTGAAGTTTTAAAGACGGGATTTGGCCATTTTCCTCCATTTTTTATTTGGTTGGGCGATGTTTGGAGCTCTTGGAAGGGAGATTTTCGCCATCTATGTCAAGTTAAGTGATTCTCACATATTGCAAGTTAAATACTTGGATTATATATGGATTTAAACTTGAAAATTTGAGATTTTGAAGAAAAATCTAGAAATTGGTATTTTTGGATTTTCACCTCGAAATTAGACGTGCAATTTGGAATAAATTATATATTTGAGTTCGTGGTGTTATGAGTAAAGTTTATCCTCAAAAAATTTCAAAATTCGGGCACGTGGGCCCGAAGGTGATTTTTATCGGCTTTTCAAGCGGAGTTAGGAATTGTTATAAACTGAATTATATGGAGTATTAGAGTATATATTTATGGATTCGCACATTTATTAACTAGTTTTGGAGCATTGGGCATCGACTTGAGTTATTGGAAAGACGTTAGAGCCGGTTATGGGACTTCGGAGAGAGGTAAGTCTCCTTTCTAATCCTGTAAGAGGGAATAAACCCCATAGGTGAATCAAATCATTATGTGTTTCTATTTGTGGGGGCTACGTATGCACAAGGTGACGAGAGTCCGTGCGTACCTACTATTATGCTTATGTACGGGTAGTTTAGGACCTATATCACATTGTACTTGCGATGTTTGCGCCCTACTTGTTAATTTAATTGTTTAAGACATTTAGAAACTTGATAAAGGAATTGTAAAAAGGTTAAACTTCATTTACTTGACCGTTAAATGAAAATGTTATAAATTTTGGAATATTTCCCCTTAACAAATCTAGAATTGGTTATTTAATGTGTTTTCTCTTTTGTCGAGCGGGCCAAACGCCTCAGTAGCAGATAGATTCATCTATGGTTCGTGTCGTTCGACCCTCGGCAGTGCACAATTAAAATATTATGTTGGATCGGGTCATACGACCTCAGCATGATTTGCGCATGATATATTTTTGGAATTGATAATAATTGATATTGCTTTCATTGGCCCGGGATACAAAAAATGTTAAATGACGAAAATAAATTTGGAAATTTCTTATCAACACAAGAATTGTTTACTTATTTCATGATATTGAGCTTATAGCCATTTTATGTAATCCATGCGTAATTATATCATTGACATTTTATTTATAGCCCATAGTAAGTGTCGAAGTCGACCCCTCGTCACTACTTCTTCGAGATTAGGCGGGATACTTACTGGGTACGCGTTGATTTACGTACTCATACTACACTTGCTGCACATTATTTTGTGCAGGTGCATTTATGTTTAGCGGCCTTGTGAGAGCAGAGGCGTGTAGGCATGCAGAGACTTAGGTGAGCTGCACTCCATAGTACGACCCGCAGCCAACTTAGTCTCCCTCAGATTATTTATTTTTTTCATGTCCAATTTGTATTCCTAGTTGATACTCATGCACTTGTGACACCCGGTTTTGGGGCGATTATGGGTTGCACTGTATTGGAATTGTTAAAAATATTATTATTTACTCTGTAAATTCCATCTTTTACTATTTAATTGAAGGAAATATGATTTCAAAAATATTATAATGACAACCAAATTAAGTATTTATTTTTGGCTTTCCTGACAGCGGTGTCCGGCGCCATCACGACCTTCAATGGATTTTGGGTTGTGACAGAAGTTAAGGCTGCTTTATTAGGCCTTCAATGGTGTCACTCAAATGGATATGATAGAATTATACTTTGAATATGGCTCAAAACTGGTTATTGATATGTTAAACAATAATTTAAAATCACCATGGCACATCGACAGTACCATCAAGGAGGCACAACAACTCATATAAACTCACAATATTATTATTAGGAATTGCTACAAGGAATCTAATAATGTGGCAGACATCCTCCCTAAATGCAGCCATGAGATACATGAGGCCATGATGTTTAATGACATTAATCTCCCTAAGCAGGATTTTGGCTATTACAAACTTGACAGGATACAGTTGTCTAATCTAAGACATAAAATTATCAAGAACCACTTTGTTGCGAGATGATAGCTAGTCTGCTCTTTGTTGTAAGGTAGCTTACTGCAGTTGTATATGCTTTTATTTCCCAAATGTGGAGAAATTGTTTTTTTTTCTTTTTGGATATATAAGCACATATAACAGATTTGCGCTCTTTGCTGGATTTGCTATATGTACTAGATATGTCTTAGTAGTAGATTTCCAATTATATAATTTATTAGGAGGCTTTGGTTTTATGTTCCCCTGCTATTGTATCTTTTCTTGATTTTACAATAAACAAGGTAGGGATTAATGCCAGATCCCTCATCACCACATAAGGTGAAAGCCTGGGTCATTGGATTAATTAAAAAAAATATTCTTGATAGAGTTTGGTTCGGACACAGATACTCTAATAGTGTGCTTATAAAAAATTCGCATTAAGAATAAAATCGTAAATTAAAGTTAGAGTGTCCAAATTAAAAATGTATTACTCCTTTTCGAAGGAACTAGTAATTAAGAAAATAATGTCAAATAAACTGAAATGAAGAGAGGGGTAAGGTCTGCATGCATACTACCTTTCCTAGACCACACGGTGTGGGATAAGACTGTGTATCTTCTTGTTGTTATAAACTGAAATGAAGGGAGCATCTACATTCTAATGATTTGCAAATCCCACCGAGTGCCATGACTTCACGACATGGAAACAAGAGTGTTATCCACAACATCAATTGTCACTTGGTGCATGCTACTTAATTTGCACGTGTTTTATTGATTAGTAAGCGTTCGAGAGATCCATTTAAGTATATCGAGAGATAATATATAATTGTAAGAATAGTGGAATTGAGTAGGCTTTAAATATTCTTTCCTTCAATAGTTTCCCTGGCATGCCCACATTTGCGTTAACTGGTTATCCCAATTCCTTCTTTGACCTCTACACATTTGAACATTTCTGTACAAAATGAAAGTCATGTGCATCCAGCTATAGACCAATATCTTCCTTCAAAATAGGGATTTGTCACATTACCAATTTAAAATAGTGCTTGCCTTTTCTCTCAGTTTAATCAAGGAATTAGCGTATCCACACATGTTGCCACGTTTAGACGTGTAGTACGATTAACTTTCTTCCAGCTATACTACAACAGATTTTAGATACTATACAATAAATCATGTCAATAACAAAATAGGTTTGTGAAATTATCTAATTTCTAATTATGAAATGTGTCAACTTTTAAGATGGATGACAAAAAGAAATACTCCAATTTAGCTTGTAATTAAGAAATTGGGACTGAAGCTGTAAAACAAGTGCGCGATGACAATGGCACAACGTATTGTAATAATCAAAGAGAAGTTTCTCAACGCTGCCATACCCCACTAGTTGTTGTTCGTCACTAATTTCAAATTTAGGACGAATTCGATCTAATTTATAATAGATTTAAAAGGGCGAACGGATGCACAAAGTATTTTGTATTCACGCAGTATCGGAAAAAAACATTTACGACAGATATGACCTTTAAAAATCGGCATTTCTCTCTTAGTAATTCTTTGACATTCTCTTCTCTCATCAAGCTACTTGATTGACTTTGGACCGGATTACATTGATCCATATACCAAAAATTACATTAGTTACTAAACTTACAAATTAACTTATA